>NC_141043.1:26497500-26797500 GCF_052040795.2 Danio rerio
TTGTGCAATTGATTTTGTTCAAGTTTATTTAAAAAAAAAAGTTTGACTTTATACTTCTGCAATTATATATATATTTGTTTGTTTATTATTATTTTAATGTTTTATTAAAAAATGTTTCAAGATGTTTCTTCAGAATTCTGCAGTACTTTTTACAAGTTTGACTTGGATATTTTACGGATTGTCATTGGTATTTTTAAGATGTTTCTTGCTATATCTTAAATTGGTTTCTATATTTAGGTTTATATAAAATTTAGCTGTTTTTTACAAATTTTTAATTGAAGTCTGTTGGGAAAACAGGGTTGTTTTAAAAAAACATCAGTGTTTGTGTGTAATTTTTAGATTTTATGTTTAAATCTTTCTGTGTCTTTATTGTGTTGTTTTATTGTTGTTTTTATATTGATATTCTTGTGCACTACAAAATTATTTATAAAATTTTAGTACTATTTTTTTCATGCAATCAATAAACGTTTAACATTTATTTATTTTGTCATTTGTCTGATTATTTTTGTTACAGAATATGTATGCAGTTTGCACTTTATTCAAAGGTTAAACGCAGTGCTTACACTTTGTGTTTACATTATAGCCTGTGTTTGCTGTTATATAAATTCAAATGGTTGTAATACCATATATCAAGTACCAATGTAATACCAAAAGGTTTTATAAGGTGTATAAATACGGAGTCGCGCCAGCTCAGGGCCGCAGCGCACATTACGCTCGCGCCGATTCCGGCGCGGATGCGCAGCTTCGGCTCGCTTACGGCCGCCGCATCTGGCCCGCTTGATTCGGGCCGGAATCGGGCAGTGAGTCCACAGGCATCCGGCCCGAGTCCGGCAGCCGAAGTTGGGCCGAGGGGTTAGTCTCCGGCAGGCGACAATCTTGCCGGAACTGGCCCGAGTGTATTTTGCTATCTGGGTAACGTCTATCGTACTTACCGTCTGTATGTGCAGAGAAACCACGTAATTCGTCCTTTTAGCGTTCTTTAAGTTGATATATGATCAAATCCTACAGTGGTTTACTTAATAAATCCCTCGGTTGTTTTTTTTTTTTCTTGTAACGTTAGCGGCTTGTCATTAATTTTAAACAGCTGGTGAAGAGGCGCAAAAGCCACACTCTTGATGATGACGGATGTCGACAGTTAAAGAGATAGATTCAGGAAAAATTATTTTTCATTTTTCAACACATTTTAAAACATAACATAACATTTAAAAACTAAATAAATTAGTTTGAAAAATAATGTGGTCCGTTTAGTAATGGCGGGCATTCATTCGGTTACCCACAACTGTCTTTCATCACATAGTACAAACGAAAAGCAATGATTTGGTGATTATTTCTTTTTATGGGGTGCCAGCTTAACAGAGGTCTTTTCATATTTATTGAAAGGTGCGGCCAGTGTTAAAGACATAAGGAAGAAAAAGATAACTTTTAAAATAACATTTGACCTAAACTCTTTACTGTTGGTCAGGTGTCTGAATAATAATGTGTTTATCATTCTTTCTTTAATTTAATTTTCAGTTTAGTCCCTTTATTAATCCGGGGTCGCCACAGCGCAATGAACCGCCTCTGTGTTTCTCATTGTACGCTATTTATTCATTTTGTTAATGAGGAAAAAAATAGGCATACATTTTAATTTAGGAAAAAAAGTATCATAAGATAAATAAATAAAAATAAATAAATAATCTAAGCCATAAATATAGGCAATTTGAGCTTGAAAATTGCATTGTACCATTTTGAGAAATAAAAAATAAAATGTTTATTTTATTATTATTATTATTGTTTTATGGGCGACACAGTGGCACAGTAGGTAGTGCTGTTGCATCACAGCAAGAAGGTTGCTAGTTTAAGCCTGGTTGGGTCAGTTGCATTTCTGTGTTGCATTTCTGAGTTTGCATGTTCTCCCCAAGTTCCTGTGGGTTTCTTCCAGGAGCTCAGACTTCCCCCACAAGTCCAAAGACGTGCGGTATAGGTGAATTGGATAAACAAAAAAATTGTCTGTAGTGTATGTGTGTGAATGAGAGGGTATGGGTGTTTCCCAGTGATGTGTTGCAGCTGGAAGGGCATCTGCTGCGTAAAATCATATGCTGGATAAGTTGGTGGTTCATTCCACGGTAGCGACCTCAGATTAAAAAAGCGACTAAGTCAAAAAGAAAATTAATGAATAAATATTATTATTATTTTTATTATTATTTATGTTTCAATTATGTTTACTGTACATATTTTTTACTCTGAACAAGAGAAAAATGCTGACCATTAAAAAATTGGTTTGGAAATATGATACAGTTATCCTTCATACTCTGCATTATTTTATGTTTCTGTCTTTCAAGTTTCTAATAATTTGAAAGTATACAGTTTTTGGCCATGGCAATATGCATGTGGAAGTTGTGGATTATTTATTGCCTAAGAAAACACGGTTTAAGTTCCATATATGGATGGTTATTTCAAGAGATTTTTTTATTTAACTTTTGTGTTTATACATACTTTTTAGATGAAACCAAGGTTCCTTCGGGAATCACAGATCTGTTCACAATCCCAGCCATGTGGGGCCTAGCAGAGAACTGTATTGGAAAACATATATAATGGAGTCTGATGCCATCCAATGTGTTTATTTTGTGACACTCGGGGGTTTTAAGCTGAACGAAGCCTGACACTTTACAAGCAGATGTTACAAGGTTAAGTGGTAGGCAATATATCAAGGTTGTGTTGATGCAATGCAGGCATGTGTACATGAGGGTGGTAAAATGTATGGGTGTAAAGGAGTCTCAAGTGTGTTGATTATGTAACACTATTCATTCTGTTTCTGCAGTATCTAATACCACAGAAACCTGATACATGGAAAATATGCAAATTACATGGCCCTGGAACACAAAATCTGTCATTAGTGTAAACTTTTATAAATCTTAAAGCTGCAAAAATTGACTTTTTATTGATGTGTATATATTGTCAGGACATAGCACAATATTTGGCTGGGATACAACTATTTCAAATTTTTAATCTGAGGGTTTAAAAAATCCAAATATTGTGTTCAAAGATTTCCAATTCAGAAAGGCAGATAATTAATCAAAAATTAAGTTTTTAAATATTTTTAGTAGGACATTTACAAAATATCTTTATGGAACATGATCTTAATTTTTTTATGTTTTCTTTTTTCTTTCTTTCTTTTTTTTGCATGCAAAAAAAACGGATAATGTTGACCCATACCATGTTATGTTTGCCTATTTCCAAAAACATATTTGCAGAACACAAGACACATATTGAGAACACACATGATATACAAGTTAATATATGGATTTCACATATCTAAAATATATGCCATATATGAACATATGAGCAATTACATACAAATGTCAACTTTGCCATAAAAAATATTAAGTTTTAACAAAAATACCAAAACCGTATGTATGTTTTTTGTGTAAGCAAGTATTTTACAGTACTTAAGAAAGACTTGAAAATTTATGTCAGTGTTTTAAAACAATTTTATTTGATTTACCAAAGTCACAAAATTGCCAGTTTCACATCTATCACACCCATAACAAAGTTTTTCCTCATAAATGCAAATAAATTAATTAATTAAATCAATCTTGTTTGTTCTATAGTGAGCCAACTCTTATCCTTATGATTAGCAATATTTTTGTGGAGTTGTGCAGTTGCGTTCAAAGAATACCTACAAAGTATGTTGTGTACTGTAAACACACTAACTTTTTTGGGTACATCCATAACGCATGTTTATTTTCCTCATTTAAAATACAAAGCATGTTTACAGATTGATGTTTTTTCTGATCCCTTAACTCTGTGGTGATTGCAAATGTCATGTCCATAATGCTGAAATTGCTCATTGAAATATTGCAAAAATGGCCACTTATATATATTTTTCCAACAATTACAATTACAAATAAGTACATATATCACATCCACAGTTAGCCCTCCTGAATTATTAGCCCCCTGTTTATTTTACCCCCAATTTCTGTTAAACAGAGAGAAGATATTTTCAGCACATTTATAAACATAGTAGTTTTAATAACTTATTTCTATTCACTGATTTATTTTATCTTTGTTATGATAACAGTAAATAGTATTTTACAAAATATTTTTCATAACACTTCTATACAGCTTAAAGTGACATTTAAAGACTTAACTAGGTTAATTAGGTTAACTAGGCAAGTTAGGGTAATTAGGCAAGTTATTGTATAACGATGGTTTGTTCTGTTGACTCTCTGAAAAAAAATGGCTTAAAGGGGCTAATAATTTTGACCTTAAAATGGTTTTTAAAAAAAATAAAAACTGCTTTTATTCTAGCTGAAATAAAACAAATACGACTTTCTCCAGAAGATATTGTCAGACATACTTTGAAAATGTTCTTGCTCTGTTAAACATTCATTTATTCATTTTCTTTTTGGCTTAGTCCCTTTATTAATCTAGGGTCGCCACAGCAAAATGAACCGCCAAGTTATCCAGCACATGTTTTTACGCAGCGGATGCCCTTCCAGCCGCAACCCATCACTGGGATCCACACACACTCATTCACATACACACTGATTCACACACACACACTAGGGACAATTTAGCCTACCCAATTCACCTGGGGCCTCATGTACTAAAACATTGCGTACGGACAAAGCTGTAAATGTGCGTACGCAGTAAAAAATTAATATTATTAAAAAAAATAATATGAAAAATATATTTTTTATATGTGTTCTAGGGCTGATCGATTATGGAAAAAATCATATTATTTTGGTCATAATTGTAATCACGATTATTCAAAATGTTTGAACCTTGGTACCTATTTTTAATTGCATTTTATTGAACAAATCTGATTAAATGCACAAAAGCATGCACAACACTCTAAGTAGGTGCTCTGCCAAACAGCAAAAAGTGCAAAAATTTATTCAACAAGGCGGTAACACCAAAGCTAAAAAAAATACCCATTTATTAAATTAAAAAGGCTAACACAAGTTTGTAATTGCAATGGTTGAATGTAAATATGAATAATAAACATGAATGAAATATAAACTTGTATGCCATAGACTGCCATGCATCAGATTTTTATGTATCATGTACAGTGCATTATGCACATTTTCAGTGTTTCACAGTATGCAAATCTATTATGCATGAAATATGAACATTTGGTGTAATCATCAGTATACAAACAATATAGTAAGCCTGCAATGTGCTCAACTTGTCCAGGATGATGAATGAACAATATACCAGCTGCTATTTTCAGTTCTACACTTGGCTTATGCAGAATTTGACTATAAAGTCCAGAGAGTGAAGACTTTTTAGTAGTCCACAATCTATGTTAATGCACAATGCATACTTTGTTTTATAGAATAATATATAATTGCTAGTACTTAGTCTTGGCTTGTTTTGTGCAGACTACATGGTCAATCTCATTCAAACTTACTACAGACCACAATGCTTCTTTCCAGATGGGTCTGTGTTTGTGTATTTGTTTAGTGTCCTAGGAGAGCACAGAAAATACTGCATCCATAGTCAAACCAGGCAAACGTAGATGACTCGAGCTGGGCTTTATGTTTCAGGACTGATTGTTGTAATTTGCTAGGGAAATAATTGGGGGAGAAATTCCTGCCAAGCAAACAGTCTTCCACCAGGTGTGAGAAACAGCTTCCTGTTTAGACTTGACACCTCCACGCACAACAACATCTGGCCATAAGCTGCTATCTGCTCTGTTCCCTCTTGGTGTTTGGCTTGCAGTGCTTGGGTCTGTGTGAGACCATGAAGGATAGAAACAAAACCTCTTTTTAGTGGTCTGTGGCTTCATTTATCTCATTAAAGTGTTCAGTTTTGGACAAAGCTGTGATTTATATTGTGCACATTTTGCTGCTGAATACAATAAATGACTTTAGCTTACATTTTTGCAGTTCTTGCAATCTGATGATAGTAGAACAATCAAAGCTAGTCTACCGAAGGCAAATACTATGACCATACTACAGTTAATTTGAGGGAAATAGATTTTGTTTGATTTTTTGAGATGGTTTTGGAGGACAATTGGCCAGATTCATTGACCAAGGCATATTAGCATGAGGCCACAATCCCACAAAAACACTGAAAGTTTTGGGGTGAATCTACTGACAATGCAACTTTAAATAACACAGACACAGCTGCAGCTAATTTCTATAAAGACCAATGCACCAAGAGCAGTGGAGAATTGGGAAAAAGTACAGCCAATGTGCCAATATTTCAATCAAGCATATTCTTCAGTGTCTGTGATCATCTTCCAAGTGGTAACTATTGCTAACCATTGCTAACCAACAAAGAAAATGATTGAGTGAATGAAATTGGCCGTAGTGTATGTGTGTGAATGTGAGAGTGTATGAGTGTTTCTTAGTGATGGGATGCTACTGGAAGGGCATCCACTGCATAAAACATATGCTGGATGAGTTGGCAGTTCTGAAGAAGTTTTTAATAAAAGGACTAATCCGAAATGAATGATTAATTTTTTACGACACTGTACCTCAGTGGTTAGCACTATTGCCTCACAGCATAATTGTTGATGCTTCAAGTCCCGGCTGGATCAGTTGGCATTTCTGTGTGGAGTTTGCATGTTTGCGTGCATTTCCTTGGTGCTCTGGTTTCCCACACAGTTCAGACATGGAGTATTGGTGAATTAAATAAACTAAATTGGCCGTAGTGTATGTGTATGAATGTGAGTGTGTAAGGGTGTTTTCCAATACTTGGCTTTCAGCTGAAAGTCGATCCTCTGTGTAAAAAAACAAATGCTGAATAAGTTGGTGGGCAGACTGGGCTGAAGTAAAATTAGTTTTCACTCTGTGTTTAAAGAAAATCAACACTAGCTTACTGTTAGCACTGCCCATGCTTGTATTAATAGATTGATACATTACGGAATGACTTGAAATTATTAGGTTAAGTTAAAACGACAATTAATTAAAACTAAAATGTTTATACCATTTAGTCAATCTTTAAGCAACAAATTAATTATAACAATAAATCAAGGCTTAACTTTTGAAAACAGCTTTCAAAGTGCAAGCATTTGAAAATTATACCATCTCTCTCTACACAAAAAAAGTTCAATTTGTGAAAAAAGAGACACCACGTTCATATATATTACTCGTTTAGTCTATAGCCTTGCAGAAGAACTTAACAAAATCAGCAGTGGAGGCTGGCATAAATAATACAGTATGTTTTTGCAGATCTGTTTTCAGGATCATTATGACATTGCAATAATCTGTATGAGAAACTTTCAAAAGCCAATTCCAAAAACATTTCTGCTTTTAAGCACAATTGTTCAGTGCATTATGCTATTTTTTTTCATAGTTAACATTTGCAAAGTTGGCCAGGTTATGAATCTTTGAAATCTGTTTGTACTTTAAATGTTGAGTATTGTATTTTAGATTTGATCATGTTTTTGTCATCTGGTTTTTCTGAGCATGTGAACTCAGTCCAGACCACCTGGACTTCATTTTATCGAAGCAGTACTTGATGAATATTTATTGCAGGTTTGCATATGGCTTTCACTCAGTTTAGCAGTGACATCTTGTCATTGACGGCCATATTGTTTTGTTAGAAATGTCACATTTCTTCTTAGTGAGCCATTGACTGGCATTATCATGGCGGCAACACTGCAGGGGTGTTTTTCTTTGGCACGTCAAAGAGATTCTGGGTCACTGACAGGAAAAGCTAGTTGTCAAAATATGATGTTTCTCTTTTAGATGACAGACAGTGTTTGAAAAGAGCTGAAGGCATAAAATTAAAAAAAATATGGATATGGATTTCGTCTGTAAGAGGCAGTTGCATGCAAAGGGAAGAATCAGAGATCACACATGGGAGCAATCATATGTTTGGCCAAAAAACTCAGTTTACACAAGTCTTCACAAAAACACACACTCTTTGTTATACTTAGCAGAGAAAGTAAAGAGTGGCATTAAAATAGAACCCACATTGCTTTCAAAAATCCCTAAATTCAACAAATCTGGCAGACATTACTGTATAGCACAACCCAGTAGCAATGTCAGAAATAATCTGCACATGATGAGACTAAAAGGAGTTGCATCTTTTTTTTTAGATATGTAAAATATTTTTTTTTTGATAGATTAATTTAAGATGTAATATTGCAAATTATTTTAATACGGTCATCATCATGCACTTGTTATTAGCTAAAACAATCATTATTGATAATTATTAATAAAGTTATATATACAGTATGCAGTGTGTGCGGAAAGTATTCAGACCCCCTTAATATTTTCAGTCTTTGTTTTCTTGCAGCCATTTGCTAAAATCATTTAAGTTCATTTTTTTCCTCATTAATGTACACACAGCACCCCGTATTGACAGAAAGATACAGAATTGTTGACATTTTCAAATAAAAAAAGAAAAACTGAAATACCACATGGTCCTAAGTATTCAGAACCTTTGCTTTGACACTATATTTGACTCAAATTAAACTCAGGTTAACGCTGTCTGTTTCTTCTGATGGTTCTAGACTTTTATTTAAATCCATCTGTGTTTGATTAAACTGATTGGACTCGATTAGGAAAGCCACACACCTGTCTATAAGACCTTACAACTAACAATGCATGTTCCGAGCAAATGAGAATCATAAGGTCAAAGGAATTGCCTGAAGTGCTCAGAGACAGAATTGTGGCAAGGCACAGATCTGGCCAAGATTACAAAAAAATTCTGCTGCACTTAAAGTTCCTAAGACCACAGTGGTCTCCAAAATCCTTAAATGAAAGATGTTTGGGATGACCAGAAACCTTCCTAGTGCTGGCTGTCTGGCCAAACCGCTCTATCAGGGAAGAAGAACCTTGGTGAGAGTGGTGAAGAAGAACCCAAAGATCACTGTGGCTGAGCTCCAGAGATGCAGTTGAGAGATGGGAGAAAGTTGTCAAAAGTCAACCATCACTGCAACCCTCCACCAGTCTGGCTTTCTGGCTTGGTGGCCCAACATGAAAAACCGCATGGAGTTTGCTAAAAAAACACCTGAAGGACTCCAAGATGGTGAGAAATAAAATCCTCTGGTCTGACGAGACCAAGATAGAACGTTTTGGCCTTAATTCTAAGCGGTATGTGTGGAGAAAACCAGGCACTGCTCATCACCTGTCCAATACAGTCTCATGAAGCATGGTGGTGGCAGCATCCTGCTTTAGGGTGTTTTTCAGCGGCAGGGATAGGATTACTGGCTGCAATCAAGGGAAAGATAAATGCAGCCAAGTACAGGGATCTCCTGGATGAAAAACTTCTCCAAAGCTTTAACTTCCAACAAGACAATGACCCACAACGACTCCATGACTGTTCTTAAATGCCCCAGCCAGAGACCTGACTTAAACCCAAATAAGCATCCCTGGAGAGACCTAAAAATTTCTGTCCACCAACGTTTACCATCCAACTTGATCCATATCCATGTGTGAAAAACTTGGTGCATCTTTAAAAAGACTCATGGCTGTAAGATCAAAAGTGTGCTATACTAAATACTGAGCTAAGGATCTGAATATAGGAGCATGTGATATTTCAGTTTTTCTTTTTAATAAATCTGCAGAAATGTCAACGGCGGCTGTGTGTACATTAATGAGAATAGATTGTTTTCATTGTGTTTAATGTAAAATAACTGAAAATAAACATAGGAGACAGAAAAATTTGTCATTATAGAAGACATTTTCAAATGGAATTGGCACTGGATTTTGCATCTGATCTCTATATATGTGTTTTAAGAACACTGAGTTAAAGGCCTAATATAAATCCTCTGGTAATAAAGTGCGTTTCCAGTAGACCATAGTCCAAACACTTCAGCTGTACATGATTCAGCAAGATCTGCCGCATCTGCAAAATCACAAACCATGAATTGTTTTCATATTTTATCCACATTAACCCCCATTACAATCAATCATCACTCTGTGAGCAAAGTAAAAATCCCCCATCATGGCGGAACGAGAATTTGAGACACGTCTAGGAAGCAAAATCCACCTAATAAATGACTTGGGTGAATATCGCTGAACTGAATTTTAGACAATAATTGCATTCGTCATGACAATTATGGCTTTTGACTGGTATAAAAATGTCTCCTTTGGGCGAGCTTGTTAATACTTGTTTATGTATTTTCGAAACCTTTTTGTGGTGACATATTTGTGGGCTGTTGTTGTGATGTTAAAAGCTTTCAAGCTGAGACAGAGAAGCTGTTGGTTTATGTTACCTGAATTTCTACACGAGTGTCTGCAGCTTACGGTGCAGGTTGTTAGCTTTTACATCAATCCACAGGCTATATTACCCTCTCTGCATTGAGAAGTGCGCCAATAGTTTTTCAGAAATGATGAACTCCTACGCTTGTTTCAAAGTAGACTGAGTGGTTATATTTCAGTTGAACGATATTTCTCAAATGAGACTAACTGTAATGGGCTTCATGTGGGCTGGCTTCATTATGTTACAGGAAAGTGAACGAGAGAGGGTGTGGGTGTGTAGGGCTACAGCATGAGCTGAATATGAGATTTGTTTTATTGGTTTTTATAAAAACGCATATAGTTACTTGATGAATCTGATTTTCTCACATTTTTTAAGATCCCAGCAAACAGACATTAAAGGGACAGCTACTGTAATTAAATTACTTTTACGCTGAAAAAGAATAGGGATTACATTTTATTTTTGGGGTAATTTAACAATGGTTATTTATAATATACTAGCCGTCAAGACTGTATATACATTTGACAGTTTTATAAATCAATTCAGAGAAGCAGAGTAATTGCAAAATAATTCTAATTTTCAACTAAAGAAGATTTATCAAGACAACTGCATATGCTGAAACTAGTTCACAGAAATACTCAAATATTATTACAATACAATTTGAATTCAGAGTAGCAGAGTAACTATATAAATATATTTATATAAGTCACTCTGCTACTCTGAATTCAAATTGTCTATTGTATATTGTATATGTACTTAAATTTTTATATATTTTATTCATTTTCTTTTCAGCTTAGTCCCTTCATTAATCATTGGTTGCCATAGCGGACTGAACCGCCAACTTATCCAGCATATGTTTTTACACAGCGGATGCCCTTCCAGTTGCAACGAATCTCTGGTAAACATCCATACACACTCATACACAACGGTCAATTTAGCTTACCCACTTCACCTGTACCACATGTCTTTGGACTGTGGGGGAAACTGGAGCACCCAGAGGAAACCCACGCGTACACAGGGAGAAAAAGCAAACTCCACTCAGAAATGCCAACTGACCCAGTCTAGGCTCGAACCAGCGACCTTTTTGCTTTGAGGCAACAGCACTACCTACTGCACCACTGCGTCGCCTGAATATATATATATATATATATATATATATATACATTTTTGCGATTCCCGCATGTAAATTTTTTGATATTTAAATGTTTGGCATAATTACTCCATTTCTCAACTAAAGATTATTTTTATTGTTTTTTTTTTAAGTTTTATTTTTCAGAAAATTGCACATGCTTACACTTTTAACGATTTTTTGTAAATTACATAGTATATGAACTTTTACTGTATTTTTATTTTCTCTGTTGGGCCATTATGCAGTATGTTACTGTATTTTAAAGTTGCATGGTGAAAATAATTGTTTTTACAGTAAAGATATACAATACTGTTCAGATATACAGTTCAATGTACAGATATACAATACAGTAAAGATATATAATACTGTAAATTTGTCTACCAAATGGTGCTGTAATTCTAAATACAGTATTTTTGCTATAATTGATTTACAGTACTGCTGCCAGTAAGTTACTGTAGATGGTATAGGAAATCGTTAACAGTGTACGAAACAATGAAAGCTTATAAACATGTATAGGGTATAGCGATGATGCCTCACAGCAAGAAGGTCGCCGGTTTGAGTACCAGCTGGGTCAATTGGCATTTCTGTGTGGAGTTTGCATGTTCTCCCTGTGTTTGCATGTTTTTCTTCTGGGTTCTTCGGTGCTGTAGGTGAATTTATAAGCTAAATTGTTTGTGGTGTATGTGTGTATGTCATCCTCTAGTTTGGGGGGTTGAGTGTTGGGCTAACAACCCACCCCATAAAAACTAGATGTTATGAAACACCAATATGGTGCGGCTAAATTTCTAGTTCATAAATGACCCTGTGAGTAAGTAGGTATATGGAATGAAGTATGGCGTCATTAATTTGAAATATTTTTTGTCTTGATGCTTATATTGCACTGAAAAAAAAGATTCAAAGATGATTCCATTTCCTTGGATTTCCTTTTTTTTTTTAAATTTAAGTAGTTGTAAATTTATTTGGGCTGGATTTAAGCAAATGAATTAAGTTGAGCGTTACTAAATTTATTTTGTTTAAATTCAACAAAAAGAAATTGTTTGCACCAATTTTGCAGTAAACTTTTTTACTGTGTTTAAGGGTTATATTTCTTAAACAAAACAAAAAGTCTTGTTTATCGTGTTTAAGAGTTTAAATTCTGATATTTTAGATTTTGCTGATTTGTAGTATTTAGTCCAGTAATTCAGTTGCTTATTATTTGATTATTTTTAGACAAAATAACTAGAAAAGTAATGAAAATACACTTTTAATGACGTAATAAGTAATTTATTACTTTTTGAAGTAACTTACCCAACACTGGTAATGTAATAACATTTTTATGCTCTCAAAATGCTAGTCATGGACTAGTATTTTATCAATAATCATACAGTTTTAGCTAAAAGAAATCTAGGATGGTAGAATAGTAAAATATGCAAATGAGTGAACTATCCCTTTAAGTCTATGCAACTGTTTAAACTTGGGAAAAAAGGTTAAACATCAGTTTTGCGAAGTGTTGTGTAGGTAAAGTATTAAAACGTTATAAAAACAGAGCGGCTGTCTCTCTCAAGTAATTATTCACACCCATTTTAGGCATTAACGGAACCACTACCCAAATGACTAGCCTGTATTTTAAATAAACTTTTTAAAATCTATTGGTATTGTGGTAAATTAAGGGCCAAGACATGGTGCCATTAAAATGAGAGTATTTCTACAAATATATCAGTGCAACCACTGATTCCACGCCCTGTCATTTTCCAGGAATAGATGGACGGGTAGTGAAATTACAGCTTTTGAAAGGGTGGAAATTTATGCACTGTCAGTTTAGAACTAGAAGCGACAGTTAGAGTTTTATCGGTTGTGAATGTCAGAATGATGTTTGTATTAGTGACTGTTAACACTGTTACTCATCTCCATCCCAAGATTTTGCAGTGAATCTATTAAAAGTAGCTGTGCCAAGATTAACTGTTATTCATTTGGTGATGCTGTACTGTACTGTGCATTTTTACAGTGGAATTGCACGAATGAGTATTTTTAAAATTGTAATGGACAACATGAGCTTAATATGTTATTATTAACTGGGGCTGTTCGTAATTGCACAGTTCACATTACAGCGCTTGCAAGGAGACCTGCTTAACCTGAACACTAACATAATTTAATCCCGTTTACATTTTACTTAAAGTAAGACCTCAGGGGTAAACATATTTATTATAACATCATAATATAGGAATATGATGTCTTATTATGGATAAGAGCACCTGATGAATGTGGACTGTCTTTCTGACAAGATATCACATTTAATAAAATTTCCAGAAAAGAAATAGTTTACAGAAAGCATATAAATCCATTAAAGTCTATACATTTTGTAATACAGTTTCAAAATGTGAGCAAACCAACATTACATTGTCATTTAGTGTAAACCATGTATTTATTTAGAAGTTAAGCAACATACTTCACCTGGCCTAAACTTATTAAACAGTACTTGATTGTTTAAATTTTATATTTAACATGTTAAATTACTGCTTTATGCTTATGGCTGAGAATTATGATTTGAAATGAAACATTTTAGGGTATTTTGTGAATCTTGTTTTAAAAACTGTCTGGAAACCCCATTTCTTTTATTTTCCAAGCTTCTTACAGGTTACTTTACATGAACTACAACCAAAACAATATGAATGTACATAATTGGTGATTATGATTCAAGTTCAGGCCTGTAGCCAGGCATGGTTCAGGTGGTTCCAAAGACCAACCCCCAACTGACAATGGTCCAGAATTTGTTTCAAACAGGAGCTCATTTGTGTTATTTTGACTGTTAAGACATCCTATCAAATAACCTATCAAAGGCTTTAGGACCAAGCGAAATCTGACATAAAATTAAATAGTTAAATAGAGAAAATATTTTACAAGAAACTTTTATTCTAAATCTTGAACCTTATTCTTGAAAGAAAATGTTGTTTTTTTTCTCTCCAAATTTTAATGCTAATAATTAGGTGTTTATGTTGATGTAACTAATTCAGGGTTGTTGTTATCCATGAAGTTTCAAATGTACTTTTTACAAGAGAGGGTAGAAAAATTGTCAAGCTTTACATTATTACTTTTAATTGTTTAATATTCAAATGGCCAAAGACAATGTAAAATTACAAATTATGAAATTAAAAACTTTATTATATTTATTTCATTTTTTCCCTATTGATATACAATGTAACAATTGTATTTTTAAAATAAGTATGTTTTTTTTCTTCATATTTCTTTATTCTAAAACTTTAGGGAATATTTTTAGTACATCAAAAAGTGTGATTATGATGACCATCCGACAAGTTAATCCAGCTAAAAATAGTGCTTAAAATGTCACTAAATGCAGTATTTAATTCTCATCATTAAATACAAAATTAAGTGAATGAAGTTTTAAAAACGTATAAACCCAAATTAACTCATAAACGATGCAAATCTTAGCAACAGCTTAAACTATGCTATAATATCTGCATACCCATCACTAAATCATTGCTGTAGTATAAAGTTTTTTTTCATCTGCAACCATGTGCACCTTTTCATTTGTCCGAATTGGCGCAATCTCTCCAAGGGGTGGCGTTTCACACCCGCTTCTGTCTCTGGTGCTCCTGAAATCACCCCCTCCGTCGTTCTTATCAGCAATTCAGATTGCACGCAAATACCCTGTGAAAGGAGCGTCACTCTGAAAGGACAGCGAGTGTGCGCGCGCGAAGGGGGGGGGGGAGCAGAGGCATTCCTCACTCCTCACTCTATTCTTCTCCGTCCGCCGGCTGATGCTCGCGGTTCACTCTCAGCACAGATATGAGCGCAGACCGCACACAACTTTGAGGAACATCGAGAGCAGCGCGCGCTAGGATTACTATTTTCACTCAACTAACTGCAGAAGTCCTCCGGCGTTTGTATTGCGAGTTCCCAACTTTCCTTTTCATCCGTTCGGTTTGGCCATGGGCTCTGCGGACAGAAAAGCGGTTTATTGGCCCGTTTGGTCATTTGCTCTGGTTTTTGTGCTTTTGATTCAGCGTTGTCATGGAGGTTGTTCCGAAAAGGAGCTGGAAAAGAGAGAAGAAGAAGCGAATGTAGTTTTAACCGGGACTGTGGAGGAGATCTTGAACATGGATCCGGTGCACAACACTTATTCCTGCAAGGTAAGAATTCATGCTATTCTTCACATGCGCCAAAAGTGAAAGTAAATAAAAAAGGTAACCCACCGTATCACAGCTTTAGGTTGTATTTTAATACCTGTTGTCACAGTGCAACAGTTTTGCAGTCCGTATCACCTGTTAGACACACAGACAAAAGCTACCAGTGCAGTATTTGAGTTGTCATATTCCGAAAGTCGATTATTATGTAAAATGCTGATTTTGAGGTTATAATGAATCATGGACATATTGTAGCTGCAACCACTCTTTTCACTATTAAACACTATTGAAATAAGAATAAAGGTGTGAGGAAAAACAAAGAGTCCCAAAATAACCTTTTAAGCTCTTCAAGTTATATTGTTTTCAAGAGAGTTTTAATAAAAAGGTTGCATGGATGTTAAAGGTTCTTCATGGAACCATTAATGTCTCTAAATATTCTTAATTCTTTAGGATGTAACTGTTGATAAATAACATGACTATGTGTTAAACTGCTCCCAACAAGATTTTCTTACTTGAGGACATTGGTTCTGCTCAGTTAATGAAAACTGTCAACCTGCACAGTCCTTCTTTGATCCACCTGTAATTTGATCTTTCATACATGAGGAACCCGAACCTCAGCCTTTGCAGTGACTTGATGTCCTTTCAGGCTCTATTAGTGCTTTGGCTTCAATTATCTTCAATTATCATGTAATCATGGGCTTATTTTGTTAGAAGTAACTGAATGCGGTTACTTATATCAAAGTCTTGCAGCAATTAATCACCAGGACATAAAAAGTGGGAAGAGTAATCTGAAATTGTGGCTATTCCCATTATTATTTCATTGTTTGGTGAACGGTTAACACTGAAAAGCATTTAAGAAAAGTCTTTTTAGACTAAAATCTGAGATCACTAGTTCAAAAATGTTATTTTTTACATTTGTAAAAAGCAAAAATTGTATCAAAAGCATGACCGTTTAAACAGACAGTTAAATAGACAATATTAAAAAAAATCCAGATTCTATGGATTTAATGACAGCCGCAACATAACCAAACATGTTCATCCTATGTCTTACCTTAATGTAATGTAAATGTGTTTTTTGCAGAGGTTTTCACAAGATATTGCAATATTGTATAAAATTCAACTTAAGTTACCCACATAAATCTTTAGTAGACATTTATTTATTTATTTATTATCTTTTTTTCACAGCTAAAATACCATTTTGTGCATTAAGAGAGTTTCTATGGTTATTAAAGTGTATGAAACCATAGATGTCAACAAAGAACTTTTATTTTAAGCATTTAATAAGTGTACTGCAGAGATATGTCGCAGAGTCTTGTGCAGCCGGCAGTAGGTGGCCACTCTGGAATGTGCAAGAAAGTGACCTTGATCTGGTGAAATGGTGTTTTCTTAATCTCATGTTGTCTTCCCTGTGTCTGAAGGTCAGAGTATGGCGCTACCTGAAAGGCAAGACCATGGTAAATGGAGAAGTGCTGCTGGATGGAGGAAACAAAGTGATGATCGGTGGGTTTGGGGACCCCCATATTTGTGACAATCAAGTGGCCACCGGAGATACCCGCATTTTCTTTGTCAACTTGGCTCCTGAGTACATGTGGCCGAACCACAAGAACAAACTGATGCTCAACTCAAGCCTGATGAGGATTACTCTCCGCAACTTGGAGGAGGTAGAGCACTGCGTTGAAGGTAAAAAAAAATAATAGTAAAAATACACTCTCCTGACTCAGCATAAAGCTGCTGGCTGTGTAGAGATTTGAAAGTTAGAAAAGCTCCCATGGTAGTGACAGCGCTCTTGATTGCAAAAACAGGTGGTGTTTTCTCTTCTAACTGCATCTTCGTTCTACCTAATGATGCAAATCGTGTTTTGTGACATTAACCCTTTAGGTTACATTAATTCAGCTTTTTAAATCAATCTTTCTCTTGTCTTTGATTCTTTTTTTCAACTTCTGTTTCCTTTTTTAACTCCTCAGCTGTTCTTATTGAATTTTCTTAAGCCTCAGGGCCTTTAAAGCTAAGCATATTATGTGCGCCCTCGCTAGCAATCAGCCACTGACAGTCAATGCTCTCGAAGGAGGGTGTGTCTGTTCGCTAACTGAACACCTCCAGGGCCTTTGACTAACCTGAGTGAAAGTCCAAACCTCTACCTTTCCTTGAGGGAAATCATTTATAGAGCTGGAGTGGAGATACTAAAACCTAACGGCAAATCTTCAAGCTATGTGGCCCTCGCATGGGCCCCTGTGTCTGTGTTATGATGGCATTCACTGCTTATTTCCACATTCCCCAGGATAAACTGTTAGAAGTAAGTTTGCCTATTTGGGGGGAACATAAAAATGTATAGTACAAATAAGACCAGACAGTTTTTGAAACTCCATAGTGCTTTTGCTTTATTAATGTAAATGTAAAATAGTGGCTGTCCTTCTACTATTAATGGCAAGTTCCTTTTTCCATTTTGTAAGTCAGCAGTGCTTGTAGTTTAATCTTGTTTAGTGCTCTACATTGCTGGCAGCAGTACAAGCAGAGAAAATACACATTAGTCTGGAATACAACAGAGCGTTTGAAGCTAGCATCACTCTTTTAGGTCCAATCGATTGTGTAAATCGGCACTCTGCATCCTCTTTGCATGGCAGGTTGTATTGTGTAGACCTATTGACAAAGTCTGGTCCGTTTTGTTTGTGGCTTATTCTGGCCAAGAATCACAGACTTTATTGGAAAGCTTTCTTGACTGACTTTTAAAAGTTAGAAAGTGTTGTTTGGTGTGCCATATTGAGGGCAGGGCGTATAAAGATGTTAACACTTCTAGTAACAACACAAAAGTGTTGGTTAAACACTTTGAAAGCACCTTAAAAGAAAATGCTGACACCTTACCAGAAGAAAAACATTCACTGTAGATTTGTTCAAAATTTCTGTCTAAGAAGTACTGATTTTAAAAACCTAGCTCGGGAAATTTTAAAAAATAATATTTTTAAGGAAAGTTAATTACATTTTTTGTTTATTTCTTGAATATTTTTTCAATGATTTATAATGAATTGCTACTATTCGGGCAAATTTGGTAAAATCTAAATCAGTCTTTATTGTAATTTAACAATAAACTACAATAATTGTTTCAGGAGAATTGATAATTTGTGAAACTCCTAGATTATATAGTTAAACGGATATTTCATGCGAAAATGAAAATTGAGTTGAGCATTCTTGCTGTTGTTGTTTATCTTCAAACACCTAAAGTCCATCTGTTGAAGGTCCAATACACTAAAACTTTGATGCTTCAAAATGTACATTAAGGCATCATTAAATAAACTCATTTGAGTGAAGCTACATGAACTACACATTTAAGTTAGTAAATAAGATTGGCATTGGCAGATCAACACATTGGCAGATCAACACAGTCTTGCAGTATTTCATTAAGTCTATATATAAATATACAGTTGAAGTCAGAATTATTAGTCCCCCTGTTTATTTTTCCCCCAATTTCTGTTTAACAGAGAGATTTTTTTCAACACAAATTTATAGCATAATAGTTTTAATAACTCATCTCTAATAACTGATTTCTTTTATCTTTGCCATCATGCGAGTAAATAATATTTTGCTAGATATTTTTCCAGACACTTCTATACAGCTGAAAGTGACATTTAAAAGCTTAACTATGTTAATTAGGTTTACTAGGCAGGTGAGGGTAATTAGGCAAGTTATTGTATAGCTGTGTTTGATCTGTAGACTATCGAAAAAAATATAGCTTAATGGAAGTAATAATTTTGACCCTAAAATGGTGTGTGTGTGTGTGTGTATATATATATATATATATATATATATATATATATATATATATATATATATATATATATAAGACGAACTACCAACCTACGTCACACGACACTGGTTGCAAAAAGAGACCAGTTGCAATTGCATATCATGTCGTGTTGTAGCGTAATATGGTAATATGTAAAATTATGACAAAAAAACATGTGATTTTGATGACATTTTTAGATTATAATCTAAAATCATGCTGAAAGACATGAAATGCCATCCGTCTACTGAGACATTTCCCTGTTGATATTGGAAAATCACAATAATTAACCTTGAAAAAGCCAAAGCAGCGCACACACTACCAGATTACTGTTGTTTTTGCAACAAGGAAAAAGGCTAAACACATGTGGGCATTTCTTCTTTCTTTTTTTACTGAATTAGTCTGCAGTAACGAAAACAGGAGACACATTAGAAACAAACAGATGGTCAACCAGAAAGTAACTCAGGATTATACAAAGAGTGGCCAACATTAAATACACACATTCCTAATAAAAGTCCTATCTCACACTCAACCTACTACAATTACTATGATATAAATACAGCACTACAACATACAAAAGAGAGAGTTTGACATAGAAAGTCAATAGCGACGTCTTTGCTCTGCTCAATGACAGGCTGAGGGATGCCAATCCAAATGCATCTCCAATCTCCAAAAATATAAATAATTAAAATAGGCACAATCCTTATCAATGAACTGCATAAATGTAATCTAAACAAGTACATTCTCACCTAAAAAAAAAACCAAAAGTACATTTTATTTTCCAGCAGCTGCAATATTTGTCAAACTGTAGTGAGTTTATTGATCTGCTGTCACTCTATGTGGGTGGAGTAATACAGAAAGGTGAGGAGGCTGTACGAGTTCTGATTTTACAGAATATCGCACTGCTGTTAGCCAATCAGATTCGATTTATATATTTAGAATATGTCAGAAAACTAACAAATTTTCACTATTTTTGAATGAGTTTAAGCTAAAAAATAAGAACTGTTTATTTTTTAAGGCACAAAACGTCCCTTCTCCGCTTTTTGTGCTACTGAGATTTTTAGTAAAAGCTACTGCAGAGGAGACACTGTCTTTTTTAAAGACTTCAAAAATCTTAAAAGATTTGATAATGGGGCATCGTAGCAGCCGAGTAGCATATTTTGAATTCACCCAAGCCGGGTCTAGGTGTTGAGCTACTGAAAATAAATGCTGCTCTGCTTAATGAGAGGCCATGTGCTTCATTTAACAAATGTGATTCTTTTTATATTGTAATGGGATTGGATCTCATTTTACACACAAGATGCTCAAGTATACCCTACAAATAGCAAACAGCTGCGCTCAGAATGACCACCGGTTTTGTTAAACACGCAGCTTGCGAATTCAATTCTGAAATTGCAGAGTCTATAAACACAGAGACTATGTGCTTCAAAACATTCACAAACATTGGTTCTGACCTTGCTTTTGACATGGTTAGACAAGTATACTATAATTCCGGCCTTGAATAAAAAGTGCTGCCCTGAAGGCTGGGTAACTTGGAATTGTGCCTAATGGTGTTCAGACTTTGTTGGCTAAACTGAGCTGGGGATATTTGATTTTACCCATCAATTATTTAATAAAGCCTGACCTTTTATTGAGGAGTATACATTTTTCTCCTTCCATTGTCCCTATTTAGTGTCCATGTTTTAGACCTACAGCAAAAAAAAGAGTGTGTGTGGTGGAAGGAACAAGATCGTACCTGCCAGTCTGACGAGCGTATCCTCTCCTCTCTCTTCACCTCTGACAGCTTAGATAGCACTGAGAAATGAAAAGATTCCAAACCAAAGTTGAGAATACTGCTGTCAAAGCCAAAGTTTTCTTAAGGGAAGAAAAAAAATGCTGTTTATAATGACAAGATTGGGAGGGTGAAATGTGATAACAAGAAATTCTTGATACAAGTGTAGACTGGAACGCTTAGAGGAGAGGCCTTGAGGCGTCAAGTTCTCACTTGCTCTTCACTGACACAGACCACTTGGGTTGTTACATTAAAAAAAAACTTGGAATAATTAGTTCATTGGGATAAGATGCATCAAATACATATTCCGTTAAACCTAAAAAGACAAAATGTTTGAGTAGCTGATTTCCAGCCAATAACAACGAATGGTGACCAAAGCACTCAAGGAAAACATTTGTTGAATAACGTCATTTTTTTCCATACATAAATGATCATATGGCTTAATTTGGCATACAGCAAAAAAGTTATATTGGTCAGTTATCGTAGTTTACAAATGCTCCATTTTGGAGCTTGATTGGTTCCCATTCAATTTCACCTACTGTACTTGTTTTTATATCGAAGAAAGCCACTCATAATGATTGGGAATGACATAAGCATGGCCAAATTATATTTTTTGAGTCAGATAATCTTTTAAATCCCGTTTTTTTCCACAATTGGACTTGGACTTTTCGACATCCAGTGGATAAATTCAAGAATGTAAGTAATCAGAGAGATTTTGGCGCTGTGTGGTAAATCAGCAAATCAAATTTGTTCCTTTCTATGAAGTTGACATGTGCGAACATGTTGCTTTTCAGCATTTCTCTGACTTTGTTTGCATATGTGGAAGCTAATTCATTAAATGCCAAACTGCACAATAGTGGAAGCTTGTTTTGGGCTGTAAGGTAATAATTTAAAGAAAAAATTGACCTCTTTCAAACCATCTCTGAACCCTTGAATAGGGTGAATTAAGTCAGACTAACTACAAAAAGGAACAGCTGGAATGCCGAAGAAAATTGGGAAGAAAAAAGATGGCATGGACTCTCGTATTAAGTATTGCAGTAGCTTTTGAATTTGTGGAAAAAGTGATGAAACATGAGCAGGGAGAATGAAAGAAAGAAATATGATATTGAGATTTTTTTTGGTGTGACTCTGTTCATTGCAGTGAACCTGCTTTATGATTAGTCTCACTGATTCTTTTTCTCTCAAAGTTTCCCTTAAATGATTCCTTTTTTTTCATTTCTCAAAATAGGTTTTCCTTTATATGTATGATTTCCAGTTTAAACTAATCATTAAAAATTGCTTTAAAAAAGAATCTTTCATTTGTTTGTTCATCGTTACCAAATCAGTGTTAAGGTTCATTCACATTAGAGATAATAAATTGTACTAGAGATGATAATAATGGAGATCACAAATATACAGATCTAATAATCTCTACAATCTTCGAAAAAAAATCAGGGTGTCAGCGGGGTCTTAGAAAGTAATGAATGTTGATAAAACAGTTTGGAGAAATCTAAGCCCCTTAAAAAATATTAAAAAGTCTTAAATGTTCCTTTACAAGGTATTAAATTTTGTATATTTTTCGGTTCAGTTAAAGTTTGCATGAATTTAATCTGTGAATATTAGGATGTTGGGTAGTTTTTGACATTGCTAAAAATCCGGCTAGATTCGACATCATGCTGCTTTGTTTACCACAGTAACCAAGGCAACACCATTATTTCTGCATTTATAGGCACCAACTGCTGGATTAGCATTTTTTTCAGTTTTTGAATAATGTTTTGATGACGCGGTGGCGCAGTGGGTAGAGCTCTTGCCTCACAGCTGGTTTAAGCCTCGGCTGGGTCAGTTGGGTCATTTCTGTGTGGAGTTTGCATGTTCTCCCCTCATTCGCGTAGGTTTTCTTCGCGTGCTCCGGTTTCCCCCACAAGTCCAAAGACATGCGGTACAAGTGAATTGGGTAAGCTAAAATTGGCCGTAGTGTACATGTGTGAATGAGAATGTATGGTTGTTTCCCAGTGATGAGTTGTGGCTAGAAGGGCTTCCGCTGCGTAAAACATATGCTGGATAAGTTGGTGGTTCATTCAAGGGACTAAGCCGAAAAATGAATGAATGAATCTATAATGCTTTAGTTTAGAATTAGTTTCGTACATTGCTGTAAGTATTTGGTAAATATACTGCAAGTTAAAATGTCTCCAATGTTTCCAGTTGAAACCTAAATTGGTTATGATGAGGTCTTAAAATATATGGAAAGAGTCTTAAAAAGGGTCTTAAAAGGTATTTCACTCTTTGATTCCTTTATATAACCTGTAAAAAGGTACAAAGATAGTCACTGGGATTGTACACTAAAAGTTAGGTTTTGTACCTCTAGTTTAGAGTTAAGAGTTAATTTTGAGAGTAAAATTGTTACCTGAGGTTAATTTTGGACCTTTAATAGGCTTTGTACCCCTCAGTAAAAACTGTACTTTTTTGGTGACAGTGTAAAAACCTCTAGATCTAAACGAGAGTTACAATATAGGTAGGTTGTATGTTTGTTTGAAAGAAAATGTAATCATGCTGGTGTGGGTGCTTTCTTGCTGTCTTTTTAAAATATTTCTCTAATTGTTCTTCAGTTCTCGGCCTGTCATGAGGGGCAAGCAGGTTCAAGGGGCCCAGTTCAAGTTGAGCTTTAGCTTGAGGACAGAGGGTCCAGTCCTGGTGGTCTCTTGTGATAATGAGTTTGCAGTTCATCCAGTCAAATGCTCTAGATTGTGTGTGTGTGTGTGTGTGTGTGTGTGATAGGTTTGGGAATGAGAGTAGCAGGTCTTTGGGAGCACTTCCCTTTTATACCGGCTGTTTGTGTAAGGAGGAGGCCTGGCGTGCCTCTGATTCCACATTGCACGAAGGTCATCCTGCCTGCACTCAGCCCTGAGCAGGTAATGATTAATAGATCAAGCATAATTGAGGTGAAGGACTTCCTCAACCCCTTCTTAATGGTCTTAGGATGAGAATCATTGGAGAAGGGTCCTCTCAGAAAGAGGCTTTATTTAAAAAAAAATCACCGCTCTGTTATTTCAGGCTGATCTCCCTGAGCCAGACCCGAGGCCAGGGATTTCCAAATGTGTTTTATGAGATTTGGGAAACCAGCCATCGGTGAATGTAGCTGAAAGCTTGTCGACACCACAGTATAAGTATTAAGGAGCTGAATCATTGGTAGGAAATGTCCGTGATGTGTTACTGATTTTTATTTTTATGCAATAAACTGTTTCTAGCTGCACATGTACTTCAATAGATTAAATGGGAACTGGATAAATTTTTTCTATTCTGCAATTATTGAATATTTCTGTCATGTTGTTATTTAGTCTGTAATTTCAGGCTTTAAATGTCCTTGAAGTGCTTTGCAATGTGCAGTATTGTTCAATGCATGATGTAATTTCATTAAAAAATGAAATTGTAAAATGAGGATGTCGGGGTCGGCATAGAGTAGCTCCACCCCTTTAAAAAGAAACAGCCAATAGCATTTATATTTTATTACATCTCTGCCAGTGAGAGTGGTTGCGGTCAATTTTATCAAATGAAAAGCAAATCAGAAGCATCTTAAAGGGGGCGAAACATGTCAGATGCAAGATAACATTGATTGGTCGGAAGATTTGATTTGAAAAAATCGTTGATCCATTTAGATCTAAGATGCCCAAACTGGGGCTTGCCATCCCATGCCTTTAATAGAAATGGTCAATTCTAATTTAATGCAATTGTTTGTTTGTTTTATTGTTGAGCTACAAAAAAGCAAGCTGGAATTAAATGTTGCAAATGAGTCAGATTTATTTGAATGTTCATTGTGTCATGAATGGAATTGTTTGTAATAAGTTAATTATAAAATGTAAAATAAATATATAATGCATTAGTTAGCCTAATGCGAGTAAGGTAAAGCTTTTTATTTTATTTGTTTTTTAATATTATTTAAAATAATTAGGAAATTACCCATGGCAAGTTTGTAAAACAGTTTCAGTGTTACCTCTAGGAATTTTTCATCTGTGGTGGCAGGCCTTTTACACAGATCTACCAACTACTTATGGCTTTATTTCAATGACAAATGTCGTAAGCACAGTATTACAAGCTGAGATCGCATTTATGTAATACGAGCATACAAATCTTTTTGTTTGCACTCCGATTTTCTCTGTTCGTGTACTTCTTGCGCACCCTCAAATATACACTGCTCAAATGCAGATTTTCTTGTGTGCTCTCAAATAAACGCTGCTGAACTGCGAATTAGTGCATTTATGTAACAAGTATGTCTCCAACATTTATTAGGTTTGCTAAGGATATGTATAAATGTCTCCAATAGACCTACAGAGCAGCATTAAAGCATCTTGAAGTAAAGTGAAACGGCTATAAACTCCAGCAAAATAAAGTCATTGTATGCAAAGCCATAGACCTTTATCTATAAAGTATAGTTATGGGAACTGTGTTTATCTTAACTGAGGCTACGTCGTGTTTGCTAGCCTCACACATCACGCACCTGTCAGTGAGTCAGTCAATCAGCATGTCACCTTAAAGGGCTAAACAAATAATGCACAGCACTACTATGATTACAGAAAAAGTTTTTGCTGTTATAATTCACTTACATTTTAATTCTTTTGGTGCGAGTAGAACCTGCTATAAAAAAAAAAAAAACGACCGAGTGTTTTGAATGAGAAGCTGTAATGTAGCCGGGATGAATTTTGGTGTGGTGCCCTGCCATGGAAGAATGAATGTAGCGGAAACCATGAGTTTAATATATTTACTTTCGACCCACAGCTCTCAGCTATGTTTGTTCTTTGGTCATTCATAAGAAAAAGTTTAGGCACCCCTGATTTTCATGGTAGTGGCAAACTGCAAGCTTTTGGATCTTCTAAATGCGAACATTTTGTCACTGTTTTGGAGCACACTACCTTTTGTATATACTGATACTAACATGTAATGTAATGTAATGTAATGTGTATTTATATAGCGCATTTATTGTGTATGGACATACACCCAAAGCGCTTCATAATCATGAGGGGGGTCTCTCCACACCACCACCAGTGTGCAGCATCCACTTGGATGATGCGACGGCTGCCACAGGACAACGGCGCCAGTGCGCTCACCACACACCAGCTATTGGTGGAGTGGAGAGACAGTGATAGAGCCAATTCAGTGGACGGGGATGATTGGGAGGCCATGATCGTAAGGGCTGATAGAGGGACTTTGGCCAGGACACCGAGGTTACACCCCTGCTCTTTCACGAGAAGTGCCATGGGATTTTTAATGACCACAGAGAGTCAGGACCTCGGTTTAACGTCTCATCCGAAAGACGGCGCCCACTGACAGTGTAGTGTCCCCTTCACTTTTTACTGGGGCATTAGGACTCACTTAGACCTCAGGTTGAGCGCGCCCTGCTGGCCTCACTAACACCACTTCCAACAGCAACCTAGTGTTCCCTAGTGGTCTCCCATCCAGGTACTAACCAGGCTCAGCCCTGCTTAGCTTTAGTGAGTAACCGATCTTGGGCTGCAGGGTGATATGGCTGATATTAACATCTAATAAACATTTTTAAATATATATTAAATCTTTTTAGGTGCAAAAGAGATCTTAAAAATGATCAAAAATGGTTAAACTTAACTGTTTAACTCTAGGTGACTTAATTTTTTCTATTGATGCCTTGATGGGATGCTTAGACTCATCAACTTGTATCAGCATTTCTTGACATTTCTTAAAGTATTTATTGGGTAGGTACTTTCCGGTAGGTTGATTTACAGTATGTTGATATACAGTGTATTACTGGGACTTTCTCTTTGGTGTATGATTAGAAAATGGATGTACTGAGAGGCTAGAAAAACTGACAAGATATTAAGCAGGAGGGGGGACCGAGGGCTGAGAATTATACCTGTTATAGTTTCCCAAGTTATTACATTTTAAGATTTTAATTAAACCCTGAAACCTCCACGCTTGCTTTGAATACTAATTAAGTTTGGGAATGAGAAAGGCATGAAACAAAAGGATAAGAGTGTTTCACAGCCCTTTGCTCACCTCTCATTTACTTTATATTCTACTCCTTCCTGTAGAAAGGACAAGAGTTTGTCTTGGCACCAGATTTGAGTCTGTGTCTGGGTTAATCTCTCTAACAGACATCATTGTTTAAGCAACACATGTCGTCAGTCTCAAAGTCAGATAGATTTCATTACGCAGAGTTCAAAAATGTGAGGAATTCTGTGATAAATTTAAGCAAACAGAGGAAACTGCATTTTTATTGACTATTAGGTAATATCTTTGGCCATGTTACCTCTATAGGGATGCAGTTTTGCCATTTTTATAGTAAAATAAAAATGAAGTGCACAGATTTTTTGACGATGAGGTCATTTTGGAAACAGAAATATTTAGTGTGTTTTGGGTTTCTTTAAATGCTCCAGAATACAGAGGTGTCTTTACAGTTTGTGTCTTAGAAACTGTAGTGACTACGCACATAGCATCTGCTATTTGAAGCTTTGTCAGATCATGAAAGAGACACCACAAAAATATAAATATTGGGGATTTTTTTAATTTGTTTAATATAAAAACTGTTTTAATTAACTTATAAAAAACATATTTAATTTGAGTTTGAGAAATGTGCATAGTTTTTTTCCCTAAATCCTAATTTTCTCACCAAAGCCCTGTAAAAAATAATTTCAGAGATACAATGTCTGCTTCAAGCAACTGTCTCATCCATGACAGCCCTGCTTTCATCTGCCTTATTTCCTTCCAAATGCTTGACGCCATGACCATTCAATTAGCAGCGTGCTTTTCACGCCATCAGAGCGGAACACATTTTCACTGGACCCTGACATTAAAGTCAAGCTTAAATAGAAATCATAGTCTGTAGCAAGTTCCTGTGTCTAATGAAAGAGGAATTTAAGTTTTCCCTTAACCTCAGCACTTTCTAATGCCTTCATAAAAAATGAGCTCTCAAATTTCATTTAACTGAGGCTAATGCCTTAAATTAGAAAGTCGTGAACCATTTTTTTATAATCTTGAGATCTTAATAATTATTTTATCAGCATATAAAACTTCAATGCAGTCAAAAAGCCAATGCAGACAAACTGAATAACAAAAAAGGGAATTAAAACAATGACTAAATATGTGACCAAATGATAACACGTCTCACTGGTGCCAGATGAATCTCTGGCTGTAACAGTGAATGCGGGTGGATTATCCACATTAACCACAGCAGCTGTCTATCCCTTCACATTTAGTCCAGTCTGAAACATTGCCACAGATCTCAAGGAATCCATAACATGTGAAGTCTCCATATTTATAATTCCCATTGTGTCTGGAATGCAAGGGGTTTTCCAGTCAACTACCCATCCAACTCCTTGACACCAATAGATAATTTCATCCTTACAGGGAGTACTCAGCCATACTAAAGTACAACAGACAGGTGACCAGATTGTACATACTAGATGTAGAATTGTACACTCAAAACTTACACACGCATATTTATTGAAAGGGGAAGAAAAACCTATTTGTGACTTGTGTAAGAATATTTTGATGATAGAACATATTTTAATAGAATGTGCCATTTTAAATGGTATTAGATAACTTTTTTGGGGAAATATTTTAATTGAAATGTTTGAAAAGGTGCCTTCTGGAGCAATTTTAGAATATTAATCTTTAATCAAACTAAAAGTATATATGTATATATATATATATATATATATATATATATATATATATATATATATATATATATATATATATATATATATATATATATATATATATATATATATATATATATGTGTGTATATGACTCTTTTCAATATTGTTGCTATATGTGTGTTTTTGTTGTTTTTTTACAATGTATGTTTGTTAAGAAACTGATATGATTATATATTGTACATTTAGTATATGTTTTGACATGAATATAGTGTCAAAACTAATTTTTTTCAGTGCTGCTGATATGGCATTAAAACCTAAATAAATAAAGTACAAAAGACAGTGTTGACTATATTGGATCCTACAGTAAAGTCGCACCTCAAAAGAAACTGCATGGTAAACTTTATTGCATGGTAATTATTAAATTGTTAGTAGTGATTGTTTGATATGTACTGTGATATTAGTTTTGTGTGATTGAGTTAAATTTTTAACTTGTGGAACTGTTTAAATATGGAAACTGTCAGCAAACCATACCAGTGTGCATTTACTTTGAAGTCTACAGTCTTCCATGCCTATTCAAACCGATTGTTGCACTGAGGGAAAATTTAAAACAGGATGGAAATAACTTATTATGTCTAAATTATGATGTAAGTTTTATGTAAAGTGTAATGTTTTTTTTTTTAGTGCTTTTTAAAGACAAGTCAACCTCAGAAAACTGTGCAAATTATGTCATGGCCCCTTTAACAATGGAGCTAGCAGAATTATGTGACTTCTAGAATGCCTACAATTCTAGAATTACAAAATTAAATGCTCATTAAAAATTAGAAGCTTCTTTTGAGAAGAATATTTTCAACTTTTGAAAGACATGTCTGAAGTTAAGTTATGTTTCTGTTAGCATACATTTAGGTAATAGAGACAGTCATACTAAAAGTCATAAGAAAAGCGGACACTTTACTGCATGAGGTCAATTTGATTGCTACGGCCATTCTCTTAATGTATGGCAAGTTCTTTTGTTTTTTGTAATTGAAATAACATTACAATCTTAGAAAAAGTCAGGTTTTTTATAGTAATGTGTGTTCTATTTTAGCAAAGTTGTATTAAAGAATTGAAAAATAGTGAAATTGCTTTTGTATTTTTTAGTGTTAAGCAAGTTTGTTGTAGATTTAAAATGGCCTACCAGTTCTGTACCAACTAGAGAATCCAGTTTAAGCTGGATTTTCCAGAAGGGTTTGTAAAGCTATGGCACACAGGACAACCACCTGTCCAGCTAAAGGCTGGTCAAGAGTTCACCCAGGACGATACAATCCACTTTTACAGTTTGTTTGCTGAGTGAAGTAGCCCATGACAGAGGGGGTTCGGTGCCGTTTCGTTTGCCCCTGCTGGAATGTCAGTAGCTGTAAGGTGTAAAGCACAAAGAGCACACAAAAGCCCAATAACACATGCTAATGGAGTGTGTGCAATGTGTGGTGCCTTACTTGAAAAGGAAGAATCCATTCATACAGGGCCAGCATCAGCATGAAACTGACCTGGCATGAGTAAATCATTAAACTGGACCAACACTGACGGTTTTCTGCTTTCTAAGTGTACTTGAAAGGTCACGGAAGAACCTGTCCTGCTTAAATCAGCAGTTCATCCTCCTACATGCCTCAGTCAGGTTATAATGACCTCGCGTTGAAAAATATTGAGCCTTTTGGTTCTTGCTGCATCCTATCAAATGTCTTTAAGCTTTCCCAGACTCGACGATCACAGGATGTCAGTGTTTTTTATTTGCTATCTGGTGACCGTTTCCATGAGGATGTTGAGATTCTGCTCTGTCCCATTCTCTTTTGCCTCCTCTTTGTCATTCTTGTCTAGATTGTTTCCTGCTAGTAGTTTATTGTTCTATTTTGAGCTCATAATGGTTTCCTCTCATCATCTGGCCAGCATCATGGCCATCCACAACTGAAAGACTCTGATATGTTTGACCATAATAGATAAATGTTTAATGGATGTGAAACAGTAGCTCCTGAAAAGTGAGGAAAATGTGCCCCTAGCTTTCCCACAGTCCTCCGTATTACAGAGGCCTGTTGAGCATACCTGTAATTAGACTGGAATCTGGCCTGTAAAGCTGCCAGTGTAATAACCACCAGGTGCAGACCCGAGACCTGCTGCTGAGGTGCAGCAGACCCGACCTAATTCTCTACTCAAACATGTACTTATTAAATACAGCGTACAGTTTGAGTGGGAGTTGGTCTGTGTGCACATCCTGTAATTTAAGATTACCAAACACGTTTTTTTTATGGGGGCCGATGAGTTTATTATCATCTTTTTGTTGCATAATTTACAAATTGAGGGCGCAGTGGGTAGCGCTCTCGCCTTACAGCAAGAAGGTAGCTGGTTCGAGCCTCAGCTTGGTCAGTTGGCATTTCTGTGTGGAGTTTGCATGTTCTCCCTGCGTTTGCGTGGGTTTCCCCCGGGTGCTCCGGTTTCCCGCACAAGTCCAAAGACATGAAGTACAGGTGAATTGGGTAAGCTAAATTGTCTGTAGTGTATGTGTGTGAACGAGAGTGTATGGATGCTGGAAGAGCATCTGCTGTGTTATACATATGCTGGATAAGTTGGTGGTTCATTCCGCTGTGGCGACCCCAGATTAATAAAGGAACTAAGCCAAAAAGAAATTGAATAAATTAATTTAGCAAATTGCCTTGTCCATATTTACCGACTCTCCCATCTCATTCTGTCAAAACCTGAAATACTACCAAACCTCAGAAGTTGCGTTCTTTTTCATGACCAGGTCACTTGGTGCGTGACTCGCCGACTTTTCCCACCTCTCAGTATCCTCCACATTGTTCTGTGATGCTAACCACACATACGCATTTTCGCCATTAAATCAATTATATTTAATATTTAATGCTTGTCTCCTATATAAGTGCATTGTTTTTTTATGAGAGTATAAGGGTATTAAAACCGATACATTGCTATTTGTAGATACTGCAGTATACTATTTAGCATATTACTGCCTAAGCCTAATTTCAAATGGAGGTAAATTTCTTAATTCTGGAAATCCAAATAATACTTCTACGAAAATGATAAATACAAAAAACAAAGTGACCCTGAAACCGCAGTAATGGCTGCTGAAATCCAGCTTTGCATCAAAGAAACAAACATTAAAGTTGACATTTTGAAAAATATGTTTAAAAAAATCTGTCATTTTAATTATATTTAATTTATATATATATATATATATATATATATATATATATATATATATATATATATATATATATATATATATATATATATATATATATATATATTTATTTATTTATTTTACTGCATTTATGATTAAATAAATGCAGCATTTGGTGAGCAAAATCGATTTTCCTACTGATATTTACTGATCTAAAGAGATTTTGCTGTGTTATAAATCCAAAAATTTATACAATCACTGATGTTTTTAAATATTTGAAATACATGCATTTACTTTGTAAAGTATTTCTTAAGTATTTCTGTGTATTTGTATTCAATGTTTTTGTCTTAATATTTACTTTGAGTCTTTGGAAACATTCAGGTACAAATTTGTATGTTTTTTAAAAAGTGACTGATTAAATAATTTTACTTTTCTTTATCACACAAACACATACACACACACACACACACACACACACACACACACACACACACACACACACACACACACACACTCAAACAAACACGCACACTTTCATTCACTGGCCTTTTTATATTTTACATTTAAATTTGGCTATATTGACTTGCCATATGCAGCTATCTATGCTCCAGATCACTTTGTTTTCAAACAACGTGGCGTCCTGTTCCAGCGACCCTGCTGGTCTTTACTCAAAAGAAGGCCTCTTAAGTCAAGATATCTGTCTGGCTCAAATGAACTTGCCTGGTAATCCTGTTGTTTTAGCTAACAATAGCAAGGAAGTGCTGGCTTTCAGAGGCAAACAGAGATATTTGACACGAAACCGCATCATGTCTGCGCACACACATAGCTGCTAGCAGATATTTAAGAGTTTGACACATAGTTTTAGGGACGCTCACGTTCAAATCTCCGGCATTCCCTCTCACTTTCTCACACACATGCCCATGAGAATGGCAGCCTGCTGTGCGGAGCTGTCAGTATCTGTAAACCAGTGGCCTTGTGGAAGGAAAGGGCCTCATTACTACTCTCTCATTACAGAAGCCGAGCATGCGGGAGTAGGAAGACAGGACTTGTAAAGAAGTTGTGGCCTTTGTAGTAAATAATTTGCTTATTGTTTCTGGGCTTAAAACATGGTAGTTCATAGTTTGCAGTTTGGCCATTTTAAAAGGAGGTTTATATCAAGTGTCAGTCAGACACAGGAAATGGGGTTTGGGAAATGTGTTTTTTTTTAAATGCTTTTTTGGTTAAATGTTACTTGGTTTAAAGTGAACCATTCGTATTTGAATTATTGGGAATAATTGTAAGTGTTTACATGGGTCAAAGATAGGCCTGTCACAATAATCAATATATTGACCAGATCGCACAATACATGGATATGACCTTACTAATTTTTGGTGATGCAATATATATCACTTATACACAAAAACTAATTTTAGCAACATCTTAGCTGTAAAAAAAAATCCATAATTTTACAGTTTGTTTCCGGCAGCTGAGTGCCGGAAAGAAAACGAAAAAACAAACGGCCATTACATTACGGAAATTTACTGTAAAATAACAGAGGTTGAATAAAAGAAATTTACCAGAAATTTAAATTTAAGAAAATTTCTGTAATTTAATGTCCGTTATTTTACAATAAGTTTATGTAATTTAATTGCCATTATTTTACTTTTTTTCCCGACACCCCAGCTGCTGGAAATAAACAGTTTTTTTACAGTGTGATTGTGTGACATCTCTATCTCTATTGGAGGTGTCAGTGTCAGTATGGTTAAAAAAACACTATAGTTTTTACCATAAATTAATATAGTATATGTGGGTGTCTGACAACTGAAAATAGATCGGGTAGCTGATATCGCAGCCTCAGTTACTTTTTACCTTGCACTTTTTTGCTAAAATTTATTATTATTTATTTAGGACATCTGTTTTCACATTCTGATGTGAATTCAAAATTTCCCATTTTGGTGTCAGTAAAATATTTTTTTATACATTGAAAGAATATTGAATGTAGCTAAGGTGCCTACTTTAATGCTTAAAATATCTGTTTGAGAAAATAAAATGTTATTTATAATATGGATAAAATAATGCTTTACTGTCTTTCAGGTTCTTTTTTGACTTGTACTTATAAAAATGTATATGAAACATTTGAATGATAGTGGCAACATTTAGTAAAATTACAGTTAATTTAAAGCATAAATAGATAAAATAAAAATAAAATAAATATATAAATAAATAAAGTGTTTTGATATGTCATTAGATGATTCTTTTTAAATTCCCCAAATTTTTTTAGTGGTTAACAACATTAATATTTTAGCGTAACTAAATCAACTTTTTGTTAAAAAACATGCTGTTTAGAGATGCACAATATATTGTTTCAGCATCGATGTTGCAATGTGATCATTCGCTATACTGAAGCATACACAATGACGAGTTTGGATTATAATTCAGCATTTGCATGTTTTTTAATGCCTGTCACTGTATAATGACCTTAAAAACATTTAGGAATAATACATTGTTCCATTTGAAAATTTAACAATGACAAATTTTATTGAATTATTTTTATTTTTATCATTCAGTTACTGTACTTCAATACTGTTAGACTTGTATTTATAGATTGTTATGCATAAAAAATATTCACAAAGTATGCAAATACAGAAATGCAGCACAGACCACAATGAAAATGTGTGGGGGGACCCAAAAATGTTAATAGATTGTTTATTAGATTTTATGGATATAGATATTTATAAATATTTAATCTATGAATTGATCTGCTTTTATATACAGCCATGAAAATTCTGACAAACATTATTGGCTGTTTTTTATTTCTTTACAGTTTAAATTAAGTGCATCGGTCTTGAAAAAAGAATCCATTAACTTACACATCAAATGACCATTAAACCAATTCCATTTAAAAATATTGAAGGCTATTAGTTGCTAATTAGTTATCCTAATAAGAGTCTTAAATTCCTGGATTTCTTAAGAAAAATAAGGCCCTAGTTGTGCATGTAGTTTACTGTGCATGCTGTGTGCAACACATTCTCCTTTTCAAGCTGTATTAGCCCAGTTTAGATTGATATGGTGGTGAAAATCTAGTATAAAGACTGGGAAGGAGGACGGAAGAAAAAGGGGATAAAGGGTAAGGGGACAGAGAAACTGGAGCAGGGGAACAGGGCCAGCTCTTCTGCTGTGTTTTTTCAGCTCATGTTGGGATGAAGTCATGGTGAGAGCAGCCAGAGACCTCTTGCTCTGCTCTTCACTGCTAGTGTGTTCTTTTTTTTGTCTCACACACACACATACACAGATACACGCATCCCATCTGGCCAGCTGGAAGGAAGTGGTTTCTACAGGTGGGATATTCCTTTATCTCTTCTCTGGAGAGAAAGAAGGAGAGAGCAAATGAAGCCTCAGACTCTGTGTTTTTGCGTACACACTAACCACACACAGACAGAAATGACTCTCACATACACGCTGGCACCTTTATTTATTATTTCAAGCCCAGACGTTGATGGCGTCGAACAATGACTCTGTTTGTCTTCTCCGAAATCAGTGTCTTCATGTCAGATTCAATCAGATTAAAAGCTTATCCGTTTGAACTGCGTGCAGAACGTGAAAGTGAAGTGTCATTTGCTTTATACCCTGAGGGGATAGTTCTGCAAAAACACACACGGGTAGACGCCAGCTTGCAGAGGTTTCTGTAAAGTTGAGTTTTTGTTTTACTTCAGACCAGTTCAAGGGTATTTGTACGTTTATTAGATAGAACATTAGCTATGACAGTAATATACAGGTTATATTTTAGGTTATTGCTCAAATTGTTTTTGGTGAACATCTTAAAGTCTGTGTGATTCAAAATTTGATTACTTCCAGTTGTATAAGTAATCGCATAATTTCCTTGTAGCAAACTAACAGTAACAGGGGCAAGGTTAATAATACTGAACACTTACATTTTCAATGGATTAACTTGCACTGATTAATTGTTCACCTAAAGAATAGCAATGTACTCTAATAAAAAAACATTGTACATTTGAATATCACAGAGACTTAAAGGGCTTTTCAGACAGAAAGTTTTTTTCCAGTTTCCAAAATTTTTTTTGAACTAACATACTGCACATTTAATGGACATATTTGACCATCATGCTCACGTTTTCGATTACCTTATCATGCACACGGTGTTGTAAAAGCATCTTTTTTTTCACCATTCCATTGTGTAAACCATGTTTAAATATCTATAAATAAATGTGTTCTACTGTATGTGAATGACCTCGAATGTGAATGAGGGATTCATTTGTTTCCAAACCCCTCTTTAGCATGATGCTAATCTGCGCTGATTGGCCAGATGACCCGGTTTGTTGTGATTGGAGACAGAGAGAAATGCCCACCACAGCTTAGCAACAATTTTGAAGTAATCAGAGTGCAGAGTGTATGTGTGAGCCCAATGCAGAAGTCCATTAAAGCAATGCAGTTAAGCATATTGCTCTATTTGTGATGATCTGAGTGGGGATCGAACCCGGGTCTGCGGTGTGGTTAGCAGTAGCTCTTACTAGATGAGCTAAGTCAGCAACTGGTGGCCCAAGAGCAGAGGAGGAACAAAGTGAGTCCACAACTGATGAATTTAAAAAAAAAATAATATAGTCTTTACTGAGGTAAATTTGACAAAAAGGAGAGATAATATCTCTCTACAGCAGGGTTGAAAAGTACAACAAAAATAGGAAAGCCGAGCTTCCTGAAAATACATACAAAATAAAATAGACACGAGGGTCTCAAAACAATCAAACAGCAAAATAGCAAACAAGTCTTGAGAACAAGCAAAAAGTCTTGAGAACAACTTAACTGGAAACTGGACGAGGCAGCAAGAGGTTTAGTTCCGGACTGAACATAGAGCAGCATACAAAGCAGTCTTATATAGAGCAAAGAACAGGTGGTGGTGGTTACGCTGATTACAGGAGAGTTTAGAGGAACAAGAGTCATTACTGCCATCTAATGTTGAGGAGTATAGGGCAACATGTGCGCCCCCTGGTGGGTTGGAGGATGCGATAAAGTGCTGAGATATTACAGTAGCCCCTCCTCTAAGAACGTCTCCTGACGTTCCCTTTGTGCTCTCTTTGTGCCTGGTGGAATTCCTTGATGAGGGAAGGGTCCAAAATGTCTTTAGCTGAGACCCAGGTGCGCTCCTCCGGACCAAACCCATCCCAGTCGACCAAGTACTGTGTCCTCCCTCGTAACTGGCGACACTTAAGTAGTCTGCGGACCGTGAAAGCAGGGTGGCCATCAACAATGCGTAAAGCAGGTATGGGTGCTCTGTTGGGATGCAGGGTGGAGCAAAGAACCGGTTTTAGCTGAGAAACATGAAATGTCGGATGTATCTTCAGGGCACTGGGTAGTAGAAGCCGGTAGGCTACAGGATTGATCTTCTTAATAATCTTAAAAGGACCAACATAGCGTGGAGCCAACTTACGTGACTCTACCCGCAAAGGAAGGTTTCGGGTCGAGAGCCATACTCTTTGGCCAGTTCGGAGGGAGGGTCCTGCCCTGCGATGTCTGTTGGCCTGTTTCTGCTGATTGTGGACAGCCTTTCTCAGGGAAGTACGAGCTTTCTGCCAGGAACGCCGGCAACGGTGAATAAACCGGGTGGCAGCTGGCACTTCCACCTGTGGTTCCTGACCAGGAAACAAAAGAGGGGGAAAGCCATAGACACATTCAAAAGGAGACATGTTAATGGAAGAGTGATGTAAAGTATTGTGAGCAAATTCTACCCAAACTAAATGGGAGGTCCAGCTGGAATGATTGTCTCCTGCCAGGCACCTTAGCGTCTTTTCTACTTCCTGGTTTACCCTTTCTGTCTGCCCATTAGACTGGGGGTGGTAGCCAGAGGACAGACTGATCGATGAGCCAATGAGCCGCCCAAAAGCTTTCCAAAACCTGGATGAGAACTGGGGGCCCCGATCAGAGACTATATCCTGTGGGAAGCCATGCATCTTAAAGACATGTCTCATTAGTAGTTCAGCTGTCTGGTTCGCAGTGGGAAGCTTTGGTAATGGTAACAAGTGACACATCTTAGAGAACCTGTCCACCACCACTAGGATTACCGTATTTCCCTGAGACGGAGGCAATCCTGTAATAAAATCAAGAGAAATATGGGACCAGGGGCGACTCGGGATGGAAAGTGGGTGAAGAAGTCCCTGGGGTCGAGTTCGGGGTTCTTTGCTCTGAGCACAGGTGGGGCAACTAGAAACAAACTCTTGCACATCTTTTCGCATCATTGGCCACCAGAACTTCCTCAAAATCAATTTGTAGGTTCTGTTAATACCAGGGTGTCCTGAGGGGGAGGAAGAATGTGCCCACTGTAAGACATCAGAACGCATAGAGTTAGGGACAAATAAGCTCCCAGATGGTCCATTACCTGGATCAGGGTGATGTTGATGTGCCTTTCTGATTGAGGACTCCAAATCCCACAGTACTGGAGCCACAATTCTGGAGCCAGGCACGATAGGTTCGGGGCAGCATGGCTTCTCAGAAGGTTCAAACTGTCTTGAGAGAGCGTCAGGCTTGATGTTTTTGGACCCTGGGCGGAAGGAAAGTGGGAATTTGAAACGGTTAAAGAACAGTGACCATCTAGCTTGTCTAGCGTTCAATCTCTTGGCATTTTGTATGTAAGTGAGGTTCTGGTGATCAGTCCAAATGAGGAAGGGGTGAGATGCTCCCTCAAGCCAGTGCCTCCACTCCTCCAAAGCTAACTTAATAGCCAGTAGTTCGCGGTTTCCAATGTCATAGTTGGCCTGAGTCGGCGTAAGTCTATGGGAATAGAAGGCACATGGATGAAGTTTGTTGTCTGCTTTACTTCTTTGGGATAGAACTGCTCCAACCCCTATATCTGATGCATCCACCTCCAGGATAAAAGGCAACTCAGGATCTGGTAAAGTGAGGATAGGTGCTGAAGTGAATCTATGTTTGAGGGTGTTAAAGGCTGTACTGGCCTTATCGTTCCAGGTGAAAGGGGTATTCGCCTTCTTGGTCAGGGAAGTTAGTGGTTCGGCAATAGAACTGAAGTTCCTTATAAACCTCCTATAAAAATTTGCAAACCCTAGGAAGCGCTGCACCTCTTTGATCGAGGTGGGCTGTGGCCAGTCCAGCACAGCCCTAGTCTTGCTGGGATCCATCTGTAAGCTGCCCTTTGAAACAATGAATCCAAGGAAAGAGACAGAGGAAACATGAAATTGACTCTTCTCTAGCTTTACGAAAAGCCCATGTTTGAGAAGTTCAATCAGTACCTTCCGAACATGTATCACATGTTCCTCGGGGTTATGAGAGAAGATGAGAATGTCGTCCAAATAGACGAAAACAAAGATGTTAAGCATCTCTCGTAGTACATCATTAATAAATGACTGGAAGACAGCTGGCGCGTTGGCTAATCCAAAGGGCATAACTTGGTACTCATAGTGGCCAGTGGGAGTGTTAAACCCGGTCTTCCACTCATCCCCTTGCCTGATCCTGACTAGATGGTATGCACTACGGAGATCCAGCTTGGTAAAGATGGTAGCTCCTTGTAGGATCTCGAAGGCTGTTGTCATTAGGGGAAGAGGGTAGCGATTCTTGACTGTAATGCTGTTGAGACCTCTGTAGTCAATGCAGGGTCTAAGGGAACCATCTTTCTTACCAACAAAAAAGAATCCTGCCCCGGCTGGTGACGTGGAGGGGCGGATAAAACCACTATCTAGGGACTCATGTACATACTTCTCCATAGCAGCTCTTTCAGGCCCAGAGAGCGAATACAACTTTCCGCGGGGTGGGCAGGTTCCAGGTAATAGATCAATGGGGCAATCATATGGCCTGTGAGGGGGCAGTGAGGCTGCTCGAGTCTTACTGAAAACCTCAGCTAAGTCAGAGTATTCGGGGGGAACTCGGGATATCTCGGGGGGAGTATTGAGCGACTTGGGAACAATCTGTGGCTTGGGAATAGTCATGATGTCCAGGGGGATGGCCTTGGTGTGCCTGGGGGGTTCTGGCTGAGTCTCAAGGGGAAGAGGGCAATGGCAAAGGGTTGAATCCTTGGTTGACTGACCAAACATGGTGTTCAAACTGGACCCCTTACATCTCCAACTTACTATAACTCCTTTAGACCAATCAATAAGTGGGTTATGGGTTACTAACCAGGGGTGTCCCAGGATTATGGGGATCTTGGGGGAATGAATGATGTGAAACTGAAGGTTTTCTTCATGATCTCCAATTCTCACATGGAGAGCTGTGGTGCATTGGTGGATGTGGCCTAAGCCTAGCGGATTGCCGTCTACTGCTGAGACTTTAAGGGGGTTTTGCAGGGTTAGGAGATCACAGGAAAGATCTTGAGCACACTTGAGGTCCATAAAGTTTCCTGCTGCACCTGAGTCAATGAAGATCTCCACCTCGTGGGGTTGTTGGAGAGAGATGACTGCCTGGATGGTCAAACCAGAGAAAATGGGACAGGGAATCACACCTACTCTCGCCCCGGGGCCCCTACACCGGAACGAGATCTGACTTTTCCCGACAACTCTGGACATGTTGCCCGGAAATGACCCGGCTTCCCACAATAAATGCAGCACTTCTCCTTCATTCGTCGGGTTCTTTCAGAGAGCGAGATCCTTGTAGCCCCTAATTGCATAGGTTCCTCAGGATCCAGTGTGGGATAAACAACATTGTCATGACGGGTCATAATTGTGTCCTGCTCTCTCTCTGTCTGCCGCTCTTTAAGGCGGTTATCCACCCGAATGGCTAAACCAATGAGGGACTCAAGGTCTGATGGGGAGTCTCTGAATGCCAGTTCATCCTTGAGCTTGGGAGACAATGCATTGTGAAAGATCGCTCTAAGTGCAGATTGGCCCCACCCACTCTCGGTGGCCAGAGTACGGAACTCAATGGCAAACTCAGCGGCACTGCGGGACCCCTGAGATAGTCTTAGGAGACGGCGTCCTGCCTCTCCACTGTCTGCTGAATGGAGGAACACTCTCTTCATCTCTGCTAGGAAGAGCTGGAGATTAGTGGTTACAGGGGACTTCTTATCCCACAAGGCTGAGGCCCAATCCAGAGCCTTGCCCGTAAGGAGCGTAATTATATATGCCACCTTACTGCAGTCAGTAGGAAAACAACTAGGTTGTAGTTGAAAGATCAAAGTACATTGAGTAATGAATCCCCTGCAGTTCTCGAAACTGCCATCAAAGCGCTGGGGAGGGGGCAACTTGGGCTCAGGTGTTGACAAGGGAACAGACTGTGGCGTAATTACCTGGGCCATTGTAGTCTGAGAGTGAGGATTCAAGAGGCTAAGAATTTCGCATAAAGTCTGGTCATGCTGCTGAATAGCGGTGGCTTGTTCTGAAAGTGCCGCAAGAATGCGATCCACATTTGAGACTGGTGCAGCCTCCTCTGCTGGGCGGTTTTCCATGGTTCAGTCCTGCTGTGATGATCTGAGTGGGGATCGAACCCGGGTCTGCGGTGTGGTTAGCAGTAGCTCTTACTAGATGAGCTAAGTCAGCAACTGGTGGCCCAAGAGCAGAGGAGGAACAAAGTGAGTCCACAACTGATGAATTTAAAAAAAAAATAATATAGTCTTTACTGAGGTAAATTTGACAAAAAGGAGAGATAATATCTCTCTACAGCAGGGTTGAAAAGTACAACAAAAATAGGAAAGCCGAGCTTCCTGAAAATACATACAAAATAAAATAGACACGAGGGTCTCAAAACAATCAAACAGCAAAATAGCAAACAAGTCTTGAGAACAAGCAAAAAGTCAAGAGGTTTAGTTCCGGACTGAACATAGAGCAGCATACAAAGCAGTCTTATATAGAGCAAAGAACAGGTGGTGGTGGTTACGCTGATTACAGGAGAGTTTAGAGGAACAAGAGTCATTACTGCCATCTAATGTTGAGGAGTATAGGGCAACATGTGCGCCCCCTGGTGGGTTGGAGGATGCGATAAAGTGCTGAGATATTACACTATTCTTAACTATGAAACACATTCAGTAATCATCCACACAGTGGCAAAAGCTGAAATATTGTAAAACTTAATTTTAACAAGTGTGTAGGAACACCTGACCCTGGCCATAGCAACAACAAACGGCAGTGGATCGCAAGACTTAAAAAAATGTGTTTAAATGCGTAAACAACGCGGCACATGTCATGTTTTCAACATGGTTTTAGACGCGATATGAGAATATAAAGAGTTCACCAGATACCGTGTGGAGCGATTACAAGTAACAAAACACAATTAAATACATATTTTGCAAGCTGGAGAAAATAAGGAGGCAACCGTTTTAATCACACCTACTTACAATTGTGAAATGGAAGAAGAAACTGATCCATAAACTGCGAACTGTAAAGTTCCTATCAAGCTCTGACAAAGTCCCATACATCAAGAGTCTTTTCTGATTCTCCTTTTAACAAACGGCTGACGAATCTTCCATTGTAAGCATGCAGATTGCTGAAGTGCTCGTCATAAAATTGACAGGAACACAGCACAAGGCTGGGCTATAATGCTGAGTTTTTTTTGCTAAAATAAACTTCAACCACTGACTCTTCACAGCCTCATCTTTGGGTAGGGAAAACCCTACCAGTTTGCTTTCTACAGTGTTTGTGGGTGGGGCTGGGGGTTTCTATTTTGCAGAGTCTGTGCACGCAACAAATGGGTGGGGAATGAGATCCGTATTGACATCATACCGACACGGCTAAATATTCGTTACCACGGCAATTCATTCGAACCACTGTGAGTTGACTCTTTTATAGATGTAACAATAGTTTTAAACATGGTGCACTTTCAGATTTAAGCCTTAGCTGGATATTTAACTTCACTTAGAGCTGTCACACACTGCATGGAAGGTCATTTTCAAAAACCCATAATAGGGGCTCTTTAAACTAACAAATTAAGTTGAACATTACTAAATTTATTTTGTTTAAATTCAACACATAAATTGTTTGCAACTATTTTGCAGACATAATTTTTTTAGTCTATTTAACTAAGCACAATAAGAACTATAGTGACAAATGTACGCTAATGGATTGAATACATGCTATACAATTCAGCAACACTGTATTTTAAACTGTTTCACAACATATAAATTCAGAAAGCTGATTTTCGTGGCATCAATGGTTGCTTTTGTCAAAAATGTTGTGTTCTTATCAATGTATACATTAGAAGTTGTTTTAGGTGATTTTACCCTTGTGTTGAAACAGAGTTATAACTGAATTTTTTGTTATTTGGTCGTCCAGGAACTGATTTTATCACCCTTGGTCTACATTACACATAAATTTTATTAGTATATAACTATATTACAATATTCATGTATTAAAATAGTTAACTTAACAAATTTAAGTCAATTTAACATAAAACAATTAAGTTTTCCCCTAAAAATCTTAACAATTGGTTTCAGTTGTTTCAGTTGTTGTTGTTTCAGCTTATTTTAAATAAGTAGATTGAATAAGCAGCAACATATTTATATATGAAACAAAGACACAATAAAAACAAAGATTTTCTCTCAGTTTTCTCATCCTCTAGTTCCTAAAATGACCTTAATATGAATATTGTGATAATGCAAATCCAACTGCAATAATGTAAATGAAATTTAGTTATCTTGGACTGGCCTGGTGGCTAGTTCCCATAACTAAATTCATATTACTATCAACAAAAGCCCCTGGAAAAAAAGACTTTCGACTTGTTAGGCGAAGAATTAATTTAAAACCTGACTTCAATATGGTATGTGTACACAGACACTATAATATCCTAATCTTAATTGCAAAAATAAGCATTGTTATTCTGGTTTCTCTGGGGGGGCTTTAAGCATAATGGGTTTAAGGATCAAGTCTTTTATTCTTTTATGAAGCAAATGCATGAATCACAATTTAATACTACAGTAAGATGAAACCATATGGAGTGAGCTCTGAGGGAGAAAAGTGAGATGAGTAAGAGAAGGAGAGTAATTTGCTGACTCACATGTTGAAAGGTTTGAGTCATTTCATTAACTTCAAGGGGTGAAATGCGTTTGAAAGTGACATTTGACAGTATGCAATTTAGAGTTTTAAATTGTGACTCATAAATAAACAGGATGCTTTTATATGTTAGATTTTTTTAAATGTTTATAATCTTAAACGAAGCTTAGGGGCCATCATAAATGCATTTATGTGATTATGTGAGACACATCTATAAAACAATCTGATAAGTGTCATTTGGTGAAGTATTTTATGAGGCCAGTTGGAGTTTCTGTGGAATTCCCGTTCTTCCCTCTGGGCTTTAGGTAAAGTGGATGGAAACTGGTCTGGACCGATGCTATCTGTTACATCAGCTTTTTGTTGTGAGCTTACGTGAGTGTTTTAAGGACACTGAAGTGTTTTAGAGAGTTTTAACCTGTGGCTGGAGTACAGGTCAGATCTGAGACAGGTGAGGGCATGCTTTCATTCTTTAATGCTCGTTTCCTTAAGTAGCAGCCCACCCGAGAAAGGCAAGTACTTGGATTACTGCAGCAGAGATTAACAAACAATCATTAGTTCAAAGGACAAATCAGAAGAGTTTTACCTTCTTTGTTTACATCTTTAACATTCTCTGCTTCATTATTTTAATACAAATATTATACCGTATGTACAATTTTTATTTTAATAATGGTCACTTAATTGTAAATGTATTTACAATTAAAATGTTGTTAATTTAATACAGCTGCTAAAATATAGCCTTTAAAAAAATCACTTTTAAAATTAACTTGTGTAATTTAAAAGCATTTGTTGGCCGATGTTATGTAATCAATACATTGTGTACTCTACTGTACATTCAGCATCAACAATCAGAATATCCAGAATATTTTATAGTGATACATCTTTAGCATGTTTCTTGCATTACATATACTTCTGAGGCATTTTAGCACCTCATGAATTGCCGTGGTTTCTGTTTTCTCTGGTTTTCCCTCCGTCCCTCATTCGCTCCTCAGCTTTTTTGTTCTGGAGGTGGCAGAAGGAATGTGCTTGGTTCATGGTTTCAATGTGAGATGGATGACCAGGCTGAGGGACCACAGGCTGACCTCATGGGGGAGGGGTGTGAGGAACTGGCAGCCAAACCATAAAACAAAAAGTCAAACTGCTTCCCAGAAACTGGCTCTCAGAAATTTGCCAATTATGCCACAGTCTGCCAGCTTACATTCCTCTGCACCTGTTTCACAAAGAGTGACCTTTTAAAGATCACTCATTTTATACACCTTTTTCCACATGTGACTACTGTACTTTGAATTAGTTTCAGCTCCGGTTTGGTGATCTTACATAAAAAACAAAAATAAATCTCTTCAAAGGAGGTTGTGCGAAATATTTCATATAAATAGGTAAACTGAATGAGAGGTATAGTTGAAGGTACAAATGATAAGCCTTTCTGTGAAATTATTATTTTTAAAATATTTCCCATGTGTTGTTTAACAGAGCAAGTTTTTCACAGTATTTCCTATAATAATATTTTCTTCGGTCTAGAATAAATTTTTTTTAAAGGTCAATATTATTAGCCCCTGCTTTTTTTCTAATTGGCTGCAGAATAAACTAATATTGTAGTGATTTGCCTAATTAATCTTATTTATCTGGTTATACAACTAATAACTAGGCCCACACGGAATCCGTGCGCATCATTAAGTCTATTTATTTACTTGTGTAAATGTGTGTACATTTATATTTATACAGTTTTTTATTAATTTCAGTAATATTATTGACTATTATGAAAGTGGTAATTTAATTTTTTTACAGTACAGTTTGTTAAGTATTTTTTCTGTCTTTTAGTATATAATATGAAATACTTGCTTAGTTTATCAAATAAGTGGATCTAGATGGATTTGCATTGTAAACATTAAATAAAAGCTAAAACTGTATTATTTTTTATTTTATATATTAGGGTTTTTAGTTACGATACTTCCAAAATAATTCCACAGAAATCCATTAATTTTTACAAAATTCTCAGCAGAAATATAAATAAATTTGCAGATTTTTTCTGGCCCAATACTGATAACATAGGTAGGCTTTAAATTGCACAAACATGTTTGTTTTTGTCTATAGTTTCATACATAAAAATAACATTATGCTTGGTCTTTTATTAGAACATTAATCATGGTGCTTGCTGGGTCTTAAAAGTCTTAAAATGTCTTTAAAACTAAATATTAGGCCTTAAAAAGTGTTTTGTCCACTGAAATATGGTGTTGTAGGTCTCTAAACACTTTTAAGCAGGTCTTAATTTTTCTTTTTCTGTGTAAAGATACCCAATCGGTACAACCAACAATCTGTCTGAAATTTACTTATATGGTTCAATTATATTCCTTACAACCTTGCAATAGCATTTGTTTAAAAGTTCTTCATATATTTGTGCATGTATGGAGTGATCCTTTTGATTTTAGGACAGAAAAGAACAGAACAGAAAAGTTCAGGTCTATGGCATGTTGCATATTTGTTCCCTTTTTCCAGAATGAAAAAAATTGTTCCATTTTTTGATTTACAAATGTGGTAATTTGCTGTATTTGATACATTTTCATTGTAATTTCCATCAACGCATTTAAGGTAGGACTTTCATGTGACAACCATTTTTTGCTAATGCTCTTTTTGACAGCCACCAACAAAATATTAATAAGATATTTTTCCATTTTAACCATTCCTCAGGTATAAGTCCAAAAAAATAGAAGAACTTTTTTTTTAATGGGGCAAGGAAGAAAAAATCCACTGGCCATTACACAAAATTCTTAGCATTTTGTCTTCTGAAAGTCTGAAATTTAATACATAATGGTCTTAAAATGTCTTTAAAAGTCTTAAACTTGACTAGATGAAATCTGCAGTAACCATTATTAATAGCATGCATATCTGTGTTGTTCCTTCAGATAATCTTCTTTTTGTATTTCCTACATCTGTAAAATGACTTAAGAAAAAGACTCTTGATTGACTCTTTTGAGTTTTGGTGTTTTTCATGATCCACTGAATAAGTAATTTTAGAATTCTAATAAAAATGTCCTTTATAAGAACTGTGAGACATTAATTCCACCTCACTTTTTTGTAAATCACTTATTGTTTGCAGTTTCACAGAAGTTACTCCCATGATTTACACAAAGCATCATGGGGCGTAGGAACAGTATCAAGCGTTTCTTTTACTTAAAGGGTGGATTGTAAACGAAAGAAGTGTGGCGTTCACCACTTTATGTATTTTCCCTTCAGAGCCCCTTTTTCCTCTCTCAACTGCTTGTTTTCTGTCTTTTTTCTGGATTGTGCCAGTTGCAGATTGAAGTAGCTGGCAGAGTGCTGGTTGAATCCTGATCAGGGTGTATTTACATGGAGACAATGGAGCACGCTGAAGTGATTTCTCCCTCCTATCCCCTCGTCCCTCCCCATCTCCTCACTCTCTTAAGCTTGTGATCTCTTTCGGAGGATCGCTTGTTGCTTCAGAGAAAAGAATAATTGACCCTGCTCAGAGCAGCCGTCTGTCTACAGTATAGTGCTGTGAATGGAGGCCAGACTTCATATCTGTTGGCGAGCAGCAGCCTTCTCTCAACGCCCCCATGCACATAATCAGCTCGTCCACGTTCGCCCCCCGCTCTGTCACTTCATCCCTCTATTCAGTGCCGGCCTGATGTGGCACACCCCATCTGTTCTCTACCGCAACGTTATTCAAATGAAAAATGACCTTGCTAAATGGGGTGACGGCTGCGGCCACCTCCATGCGTGCTCAGTGCATACGAGTGCTGCAGGATTTTGAAGTGGATATTTTTTAAATTCAAAGCATTTGTCATGTTCCACGCATGCATTTCAAATCTTTCTGCAAATATCCACGTCACATCAATAAAATGTAAAAATTAAATAAAGTCAATATTTTCATATCAATTATTAGATAAACTTTGTACATTGTACATTATAGTAGCAATGTATTTATTTGATAACTGTATTACATTTATACTGGTAATTTAAATTGAACTGTTAAATATTTACAATTATTTATAATCATTTAAAAATATTAACAATAATTATTATGCCATTTTGATGTTTATAGTGCTTTCAACAGGTTTGAAATATGCTTACTGTGGTAGCCGGATTAAACACTACTTTTACCCACAGCACATACAGTACAGTGCATCCGAAAATTATTTATAGTGCTTCATTTTTCCACATTTTTTACGTTCCAGTCTTATTCCAAAATGGATAAAAATTCATTTATTTCCTCATTACCCCATAATGACAATGTAAAAAACACTTTTTTGAAATTGTTGCAAATTTATTCATTCATTTTCTTGTCGGCTTAGTCCCTTTATTAATCCGGGGTCACCACAGCGGAATGAACTTCCAACTTATCCAGCAAGTTTTTATGCAGCGGATGCCCTTCCAGGCGCAACTCATCTCTGGGATATGTTGCAAATTTGATAAAAATAAAAAACCTGAAAAATCACATGTAAATAAGTATTCACAACCTTTGCCGTGAAGCTCTAAATTGAGCTCAGGTACATTCTGTTTCCACTGATCATTATTGAGATGTTTCAGCAGCTTAATTTGAGTTCACCTGTGGTCAATTTAGTTGATTGGACATGATTTGAAAAGGCATACACCTGTCTATATAAGGTCCCAGGGTTTACAGTGCATGTCAAAGCTGCTCTGAAAGTTCCAATGAGCACAGTGGCCTCCATCATCCTTAAATGGAAGATGTTTGGAACCACCAGGACTCTTCCTAGAGCTGACCAGCGTCTAAGCTGAGTGATCGGAAGAGAAGGGCCTTAGTCAGGGAGATGATCAATAACCCTATGGTCACTCTGTCTGAGGTCCAGCGTTCTTCTGTAAAGAGAGGAGAACCTTACAGAAGGACAACCATCTGAGCAGCAATCCTCCAATCAGGCCTGTATGGTAGAGTGGCCAGACAGAAGCCACTCCCCACCTGGAATTTGCAAAAAGGCATCTGAAGGACTCTCAGACCATAAGACCATAAGCAACAAAAATTTCTGTTCTGATGAGACTAAGCTTGAACTCTTTGGAGTGAATGCCAGGCGTTATGTTTGGAGAAAACCAGTCACCACTCATCATCATCCTAATACCATACTTACAGTGAAGCATAGTGGTGGAAGCATCATGCTGTGAGGATGTTTTTCTGCAGCAGGAACAGGAAGACTAGTCAGGATAGAGGGAAGGATGAATGCAGTAATGTACAGAGACATCCTGAATAAAAACCTGCTTCAGAGTCCTCTTGACCTCAGACTGGCGTGACAGTTCATCTTCCAGCAGGACAATGACCCAAAGCACACCGCCAAAATATCATTAGAGTGGCTTCCAAACAACTCGGGGAATTTCCTTGAGTGGCACAGCCAGAGCTCAGACCTAAATCCTATTGAACATTTCTGGAGAGATCTGAAAATGGCTGTACATCGTCGCTTCCCATCTAACCTGATAAAGCTTGAGAGGTACTAGAAAGAGCAATGGGCAAAAATTGCCAAAGACAGGTGTGCAAAGCTTGTGGCATCAAATTCATAAAGACTTGAGGCTTTTGCTGCCAAAGGTGCATCAACAAGTATTGAGCAAAGGCTGTGAATACTGATGTACATGTGATTTTTCAGTTTTTTTTTTATTTTTATAAATTTGCAACAATTTAAAAAAATCTTATTTCACATTGTCATCATGGGGTATTGTGTGTAGAATTTTGATGAAATAAATGAATTTAATCCATTTTGGAATAAGGCTATAACATAAAAATGTGGAAAAACTGAAGTGCTATGAATACTTTCCGGATGCACTGTAAATAGCCTACTTAACTATATGCAGCAAACTAACATAATTTGATTTTGAACAATACTTTTATTATTACCTGTTTTAAACTATTTCTTTTTAATCCACTATTTGTCTTTTATGCCATTCAGGGGCCATGTACACCTACTGACAAGAGAAATCTCTCTCTGAATCTCCTCTCGATCTCATACAAGTTCAGATTGCTTTATTGGCATTACATTTTGTACAGTATAGCCAAAGGATTATAGATGTATAAAATATGTTATATTGAGGTCATCAAGGCGAGGCAGTGGCGCAGTAGGTAGTGCTGTTGCCTCACAGCCAGAAGGTCGCTGGTTCGATCCTCGGCTCAGTTGGCGTTACTGTTTGGAGTTGGCCTGTTCTTCCTGCCTTCGCGTGGGTTTCCTCTGGGTGCTCCGGTTTCCCCCACAGTCCAAAGACATGCGGTAGAGGGGAATTGGGTTGGCTAAATTATCCGTAGTGTGTGAATGTGTGTGTGGATGTTTCCCATAGATGGGTTGCGGCTGGAAGGGCATCCCTTGCATAAAAATTTGCTGGATAAGTTGGTGGTTCAGTCCGCTGTGGCGACCCCGGAATAATAAAGGGACTAATCTGACAAGAAAATGAATGAAAGAAATCATCAAATAATAAAATATATTGCAAATGAAAAATAAATTATTGAAAAAAGGATTAAAACACACAATATCTGTAAAAAAATTACAAATATTGAAAAAATAAAACGTGTTGGTTATTTAAATGAGACAAATGAGTTAATTACCCATTTCTAATGGTGTACCAATATTCTGCAGCCAGTTTAGATGTAATTTCGTTCTCCCTGAGTGTTTAGTAAAGTTTTTCTGAGTCGTTTAGATCAAAGAATTAATTATTGTTTCTCTCCCTCTCGAGGCTGTGCACATAATATTAATGACAGATTAGAAAATGAAAGCAAAACCCTATCCCAGACATTATAGATTTAGAAACCCTGGCCGGACGCAAAAAGGTGTGAGTCTCTGTGGGTCTACAGAGCACATGAGACTGTTTAGGACTGTCTGAGCAGTATGAAATGGGTTAACGAGAGAAGATTTTCTATGACGGCAAAAAGAAGTGTAAAAGGATGCTGATAATAATAGTAAAAAAATGTGTCAGTATATATAATTGGGCGGCCGTTAATATACCTTGGGCGGCCTGCCCAAGTAAAGTCTTTGTGTGGGAAGCACTGGTTTATATTATTACAATGTAATATAATATGAGCTATTATGTTGTGCAATTTTAAATGCTATTTAATTTATGTTTTAATATATATTTTGAATTATATATTTTATTTTAATTTTATTTTTTAAATACAGATTTTAGATTTTATTTTATTTTAAAATAAGTTTATTTATTTTTATGTATATTTTACCGGGCCATTTTATCTTACACTTTATAATATTCTTTTTCTCATTTAAATAAATGTTTATTTAAGAAATATCACAAAAATTATTATATATTTAAAATGTTACATTTTATTATTATTATTATTATTATTATATTGTTTGCAATTATAATATTTGCAAAATATTGTTATAGTATAGCTACATTGTGTCACTTTTTAAATTGTCCATTTGAATTTATTATTTTGAATTTTCTATTTTTTATCTAACCAAATCATCCACTCCAGATCTCTCTTTTCCTCTGCTTCATTCTCTGCTGCTCTGAGTTTACACTTGCTAGATTACATGCAGTCAGTCACACATGTTGTGTGTCGGTTTCGCCTGCTTGACTGTAAGCCTATGAGAAAATAATGTTGAATTGATCTTTTAAATCAAATTCTGCCCTTAAAAAAATCCCCACAGTCACCTTTTTAGCTTGACTGTGACCTTTATTAGTTTTTATCTCTGAAGATTAAATCTTACCTTTGTTTAATACATGTGAGAGGTAAAATATGATGCGATTAAGTATAACAGCTTCTTTACAGCCTAAAGATTCCCATGTCGCCGCTGTGATGTAAAATACAGGAACAGAACGTTTGCAGAAACAAGTTTTCCCTGAGGCTCTGAGTGCAAGATATATACAGTAGGAATTTGATTTTCTGCCTCCTTTTTGTCCTGTGACATTTACAGCATTATCGTGCTTGACTTGGAGCGATGTGGTTTTCCACTTTTGCTCATCTGCGGTGGTCTGAGATGCCTTTGCCGAGTTTTCTAGCAACAGAAAAAGGAAATGCAACAACTCACAGTGTTTTGCCACCACACAGGGGTCCCAACGGGGCAGTAGAGCTGACAGTAAAATAAAGGCCTCGCTTTGCTCCACCGGGCCCCTCAGTAAAGGGAGGGGGGTGGAGGTAGTGTTGTCCGTGTTGGGCAGTGATGGCAGGGAGGGTGGACTGGGAGGATTAGCTTTGGCTCCCTAGTGCAGAAACCCCAAGTTCACTTAAGGAGTTGGACTATGTGACAGGATTAAGAGGAGGACCCGTGGTGCCATGGAAGAATTAGACTATTGTTGAAGCCTGTTCATCAAAGTGTGATGTGAGCTTGTGAAGCTAAGAGAGAGAGAACAGAAACTGGAAGTCAGGATCAGAAATCCCAACGCATTCTCATACCAGTTCCGACTGTAAAAAGCGATTAGTTGACATTAAAAAAAAAAAAACATAAACTCGTTTCCTTATAGTTATTAAGTAAACAAATTGTGCATAATTAAAACAAAGTTAAGTCAATGGGTTACTGACTTTTTAAAAAGTAAAATTAACTTGTTGCTTTTATGGCAATAGGTTAAAGGTGCCATATACTGCTTTAGTTTAGTAAGTTAAATTGTTCTCTGATATCTACATAGTAGGTTTATGGTTTCTGTAAGTAAAAAAAATCAGACATGGTTTCATAAGCTCATTTATTACTCCATAAAATACACATAGAATCAGAAAGTCCATGATTGACCATATGTGGCTTGTGTCATGAATATTAATGAGCTCTGCTCTGACATGCTGCTCCTACAGAAACACAAACACACACACACAGCATAATGCATGCCCAACGCGGACAAATATAAACCCAATCAGAGTAACGCTACCCTATTTTGCTCACCACCTGTTGTAGTTAAAGGCTAAATTATTATTAAAGAGAGTCATAGAGATGTATAACATTGTATTATGAAGCTATAGTCAAAGAAAACACAGCCAGGAATAAATGTCAACATGAAGATTTGAGCAGAGTGATTTGACACGATTCAGCAGTCTACATGTGTTTGTTGAAACATACGTATCAAATTTCACAATTTTTTTAACGTTTTCAAAAGAAAAGTCCTGCATACATAGTAAGTGAAATGTACGCTTTAAAATAAGTAAGTGAGGAAACTTATTGTTGTCTCACTAGAAAACGTTCTTTGTGCATATTATTGATCTCAGAGCTTTTTTATGATCTCAGAGCTTGACATGGCTGCTTGTCAGGTCCGGATGAATGACTCAAATTAGACTTATTTGCAAATGCGGACACCATGGCTTATGAGTCTTGTCACAGTTTGTTTTGTCTTCTGATTGGCCGGTTGTCCACCAGGGTTTTACACTCGTGGAATTTACATGAAAGCAAGGAAACAGTGGTATCTGAGGCTCACAGTATGCCCGTTTTCATATACTGATCTTTTATTATTCTACTATGCCTTGGTATACCCAGATTATCATTATAGGGCTCCTTTAACTCACGTGTTTAAAGAAAAGTCAACTAATCACTTTTTACAGTGTAACTTTTTCATTTAGTGGCTAATTTGTATATAAAGTTTTGTGATCTCATTTGTATATTTTAGTAAAATTTACTCTTCTCCCAATGACGGGTGAGCTTTGGGGTGGGATTTGGGGTCACACCTTTTAAAAATTGTACATTAAAGTATAAATTAAATTGCATGAGTTTGTATGAACTGGCCGCTTTTCTGACATGTATGTTGTATACATATATGTTTACTCATTAGATCAGGGTGGAAATACAGGAGACGAGCTCTGTATCTTTTTCAGTATGCCAAAAGATGGCAGGTAGACCATAAAAGGAAGACAGGCCAAAGTTTTAGTTAAAGACCCTGAGGGTATAGGTCAATGGGTGGTGGTCAACTGATATTCCTTTGATGCCCATCACAACCTTCTTTGTCTTGCCCACGTTAAGGGATGGGTTGTTAGTGCCATACCATTCAGCCAGATGAGCCACTTCATAAAAGTAAAGGTATGCTGATACATTCATCTTTTTTGCACCAAAGGTATTTAAAACTTTTATGTACTTTAGAGTGAAGCACAAAACATTTCTTTGCTGCTTATATATCATTGTGGTAAGAAAGTTGTATCAACGATTCAACCGTGTTTTAAAGCAATGTCTTATTACATGCCACACTTTTCGTTTTGCAGGAAAGTGGGTGTCGATGGGCTTGTCACATGTGGCTCTGTAATGGGGTCAGTTAGATGGGGCTCCAAGGTTCTGAAGCCGGAACATGGTTTCCGGGAAGGACTGTGGGTTAATCTGGAACAAATAATGAGCCAGGTCAAAGAGACAAGGCCGCATGTCTGCTGATTATTCACAGAGATTTCCTCCTTAGTCTGAGGTTATTGCTCCAAGACCTCCTAGAAGTGGAATCTCTAACCAGGTTAACTATTGGTTTGCACTAATACTTAGTTAGGAAAGAATAATGTATTTTTTTCATTCTTCTCAATAATTTTAGATGCTCTTTTTGCTGAATTTATGAAATCATTGGCTCAGTTGTGATCTTGGACCACACAAAATACAATAACCAAGATTTGCAATAGCCAAAATATACATTGTAAAGGCCAATATATTATAATTTTTTATGTGAAAAATAATTTGAATATTTAGTAAATATCACAATCCATGAAGACATTTAGCAAATTTCTGACTATAAATAACAAAACTTTTTTAAAGGCAGTTACCCTTAGATTCTATATTTTCCTTTCCCAACAAAGTATACATTATTGGTAAACTTCAAGCAACATATCAATATGTGAATATGATGACATGCTTGCTTTTGTTGTATAGGGTCACATATGGTAGAAATAAGTGTTGAATGAATCAGTAAACCCTATTCTGATGTTGTGATCAAAGTCACATCTCTCCACTTGTTCACCAGTCAAATGAGCTGTGGCTGATAAAGTCTTGTGTGTAAAGATTGAGGCTGTAAATGCTTGCATGCCATTGACTGTCAGACCTTTGATGTGGGCCGCACGGTTGCCTTGAGTTTAGTGGATACAACAGCTTAGTGCCTGTCACCACTGGCCCTTTATTTGGCTTTGTCCTGCACCGGGGATTCCATTAACATGCCTCTATGATGGGTGTATTTGAGTTGGTTTGACTCTCATTTGAGAGATTCCAACAGCAATTGTTTGGGAATCATCAAAGATCATACAAGAGGTGGTGTCCTTTTGTATTACCTTTTAATTTAATGACACTGGGGTACACTCTTGGGTACACAGCCAAATATTTAGTGTGTATTGAAGCTTGGTGTTTTTGATCTGTATAGTTATAGAAGGATTTGATGTTGTAGTCAGTATTGGTGTGGATGGGGATGTCCCCCTGTCACTTTAAACTGTGTAAACATTCAAAGCTTCTATTGACAACTGTTGCACCGCCGGTTGTTATTTCTCACAGGTCCCCGGGGTGATGGGGACAAAAGCCCCTAAATTAAGTGACACTTGCCCCTCCTCCTTGAACTGCTGATATACAAGCGAGCAGAGGATGGCAAATATGTCCTTTTCAGCAGCCTTTTTCTTCTAATAGTTGGTTGCCTGTTCTGAAATGCCCCAATATACTTCAAGTTAAATCAAAGAATAAACAAATGTAATGTAATTTCTACCAAAATCAGCCAACGCAAAGTTTGGAAATTTGAAACAGCTTGTCAAAGAAAACATTTATTTTAGCTTTTAATGTATTTTTTTCTTTTTTTTTTTTTTTGCATTGGTTCATTTGGTTGTCCCTGCTTTATCAGGGGTTGCCACAGTGGAATGAATTGGCAATAGCTTTGGTGGATGACCTTCCGGTTGCCTTTCAACAGCAGTTCAACCCCCAGTGCTGAGAAACACTCACAATTTCTTATTAACAGATTATGGCTAATTTAATTTATCCAATTAACCTATACCACTTTATTAGGTACACCTGTCCAACTACTCGTTAACACAAATTTTTAATCAGCCAATCCTATTGCAGCAACTCAATGCATTTAGGCATGTATGTCAGTCAAGACGAACTGCTGCAGTTCAAACCGAGCATCTGAATGGGAAAGAAATGTGATTTAAGTGACTTTGAATGTGGCATGGTTATTGGTGCCAGGCAGACTGGTCTGACTATCACAGAAACTGCTGATCTACTGGGGTTTTCACGCACAACCATCTCTAGGGTTTAAAGAGAATGGTTAAAAAAAGAAAAAATATCCAGTGAGCAGCAGTTCTGTGGGCGCAAATGCCGTGTTGATGCCAGAGGTCAGAGGAGAATGGCCAGACTGGATCGAGCTGATAGAAAGGCAACAGTAACTCAAATAACCACTCTGAACGCACAACACATTGAACCTTGAGGTGGATGGGCTACAGCAGCAGAAGACCAGACCGGGTACCTCTCCTGTCAACTAAGAACAGAAATATGAGGTTACAATTCACACAGGCTCACCATAATTGGACAAAAGACAATGTTACCTGGTCTGATGAATCTTGATTTCTGCTGCGACATTTGGGCATGTGGTGGAACGGGAGATTTGTATCATGAATGGGCAGCCGACAAATCTACAGGAACTGGGTGATGCTATCATGTCAATGTGGACCAAAATTTCTAAGGGATTTTTCCAGTACCTTGTTAAATCTATGTCATAAATGATTAGGGGAGTTCTAAAAGCAAAATGGGGTCCAACCCAGTACTAGTAAGGTGTACCTTCCTAATATACCTGTCTTGCACACTTGTCTTTGTACTGCGGGAGAAACTGGAGCACCCGGAGGAAACCAACGAAGACATCATGGGCTAGCAGAGACTTGAACTAGCTGTCTTATTGTTGTCAGGCAACCAATTAGCTAAACAAGGCTAAACAATTAGCCACTTTGCTGTAAAACTGTTTACGTTAAAGCAATGCCCTATATACCTAAATATATCTAAATGTGACATTTACTTGACAGCCAAGTTGCCTAATTGGTGCAAACATCCACATTATTATAATAATAAGACACTTTCTTAACTACTGTTTTCTCACATTGTAATTTTTTGCTGTATGTAATTGTAAAGCAATCAGCGCATATTTATATAATATCAGCAGTGTGGATGACATTAGGAGGTTCATTAACAGTATATGCCCAGTTATTTAAAATTAAATTTTACCCCTAAATGATAGATGAAAAAAAAAAAAATCTTCATTGTAAGGTTTTTTTTTTTTTGTGTGTGTGTGTGGCCTTAATGGACTCAAAGTGTTGTATGGAGCCCATTATGTGTCATCTTTGATTTCCATCCCACTGGTCTCATAGCAACTGAACAAGTTCTTACTAAAACTTAGTCAGTCATCTAATTTGACATGTTAATTCTTTTAAATTAGACAAGCTGAGTACTTTGCAGTGCTAAAATGAGCTTAAAAAGAGAAAATGACCGAGAGCGAGCATACAAGTCAAGAAGTGCGCTTGAGACCCCTTGTGCATTTGTCTACACTTCTTCAAAGAGCTCCATCTAAGTGCTCAGTTCTTCTAAACTGCAAATATCTACAGAGGGAAGCATCATCCCTTTCCTCTCTACGTATGCCCTGGAAGCCGACTATTTAAAGCGTACATCTATACTCTGTCAGGGTTTGATGGATGGGCACGAAACCGCTCAGCCTTTGTACCGTCCGATCCTCCGGTGAAAAGCTTGCTTTCAGACAGGCAGCTCAAAGGCTGCCATAACAGTGACTCGGAGATGAGTGCCCTTATCGGTTTGCAGTAATCTGATTACTCTGACATCTGTGGGACAAAAGAAACACTACTCCTGCAAAATGGTGCTTGCAGATCCCTGGCAGGATCCCAGAGAAAGCGATAATAAAATTCCTTTAGGTGGGCATCAATGGGAATAGACTGTGGCCTGACTCACGCCCACACATACCTGAAGGCATGTGGGCAGAAAGCTTTGTCAAAGGTTCTGGAAAACTGGACGTTCACATTTGGGGATGTGTAGCAACGTATGGTACAAATATTTGATACACTGGTGAGTTGGGTTGGGTATCGTTTGGGGTTACAAAATTGTTGAGTCACAAAATTATTTTCTTTTAATCATTATAATTATAAAATATAATTAGATATTTATAATAAGCTTAAAGTATACATCAATTCATATTTTAGATATGCATTAATATATTTCTTTTGATCATTTGTTGGTTAGCATGAATGCAAGATTTGCATTATGTATTTACGTTTACATGGACAATAGTAATCTTATGATTTGCCTTAATATTAATAAGACAACATTATGATTAAGTTTAGTTAGTTATTTTGAATGTTCCTTTCATGATCCGTGTTACCTGTTATAGCACATAGATCCATTAACGTCATTGTGTCACCCCGCTATTCACGTTTCCTCCGTATCTTAATTTTACGTTTTAATATTTCAACTTTGACTGCAGTTCGGCAGTTTTACTTTTATTCAGGAATTTTATTCATGTCCCAGTGACAAAGGTATTGAATGAGAATATAAAGTAAGGACTGGTGAAAGAGTGTTGTTTTGGAATGAAAAGAAGAAAAAAAAAACTCATTTCGTGACACGAGTGTCTCTGGTCCTTTAAGGTAATCAAAAACTACTGTTTATATGGTAGACTCTTAATCAGAGTATTGTCTTAATCATATTAAAATCAGAGTATTGGTGTCCATGAAACATACTAAGTGAAAGTCCCAGATGATGTCATGAGCTGTCTAAGACAGTGCATTCCTCTGCCTTTAAGTTGATTCCCTGTGCCCTCAAATGTTTCATTAAGTTGGATGTGATTCCCCTTAAGGCTGATTTATACTTCTGCGTCAAACGCCGGCGTATGCTACAGTGCATACGCATAGCCCTTCGCCGTGGCCATCGGTGTCACTGACGTGCACCTCTCAAAAAATGTAACTACACATCGCAACAACGCGTAGCGCAAGCTCTGTGATTAGTCGGCTTGGTAGCTGAGTCTGGGCGGGATCGAGAGCCGCTCGAATGGTGCGAGCGATTGTTTACAAGTGTGGAGTCCCGTGAATGAGCTCCGGATGGAAAGTTTTGTTTTGTGTTTACCTCATAGTTAAAGTTGTTGCATGTCCGTCGGTTCCTGCCTCAAAATGAGCGAGTTTGAGTCATTTGTACAACCAGGAAGTGTTCAGGAAAAGCAAAACAGAAGCCAAGAAACTCGACACAGAGGAACATTTACACATCACTGCCAGCTAGCGTTTCGGAAGTGTTAATGCAGACCAACAGAGACAGCGCGCAGAAGTATAAATGCACAGCTGCGCGCGTTGCCTGCGCCATGAGTTACGCCGGTCACTTGACACAGAATTATAAACCAGGCTTTACAAGCAACTTGTGTAAGGCATCTAATTCTCATTTCTGTGTCAGAATCCTTGCTTGTAAAGTATAGCTATACTTTAGAACGCTTAGTTTAAGCAAATTTGATAAATGTAATCATGCGTGTTGATGAAGGGAGTCGCTAACCGCATGCGCTGTGCTGAGCGCTTTGCCTTCTATAAGCAACAAGAACAAATGCCTAACATCAATGACGGTGTCCGTAATCTTTAAAGCTGTTTAGAATAAAATTTTTAAAGATTGTGTGACACAACGCGCACCTATGTGTTTCTTTGATGCAGCCCTTGATGCTTCTTACGTCCTTGTCGCAGCACCAGAGGCACCGAAATTCATATGCTGATCTGGTCTGGTCCATACCGGTTACAAAGATACCGATGCCAAAATAGCACCGGGTTTCAGTACCCAACCCTGGTGGTGAGAGAATTATCTGCTGTCCTGCAATAAAACTTAACATCTAAATGTCAGTTCTAGAAAAAAAAGTTATAATTGAAGAATAACCAAATTTTACATTGCAATTAAAAAAATATGTACCTTTTTTGTTTATTGATCATATTGATCCATAATTTGAGCCTACAGAGACATATCCATAAATGGTCAACTTGGCTGTATTTATTGCTCTAGTTTTGTGTGTGTAGTTTAGATTGTAGAATTTTTAAAAATATTTAATAAAACCAGAACTTGAAAAGTCCCTTGAAGAGGCTCTTCAAAATTGTAGACAACAGCTAAGAAATCTGTATAAAAATGTATATAAAATGTATTTTTGCACATCTCTGGCAGATAATAAGCTCATACAGAGAAAAATCACACCCAGGGCTCTGAGATTTCTAAGGACCTGAAAAAAGCTTTCAAGTCTGGGAAAGCTGTTAAAACCATTTCTAAAGACTTTTCCATGCATACAAATTGGAGCGAATGCAAAAGTATTGTTACTTCATCTAGGAGTGGCTGTCTAACTATAATCCCAAAAGTACGGCAGATTAAACTTCAGGAGGTCAAGAAGTAAAAGCTATAGATCTGCAGGTGTCTTTTGTGGAGCTAATGTTGATTTCAGTGAATCATAAAATATTAACACATGGACAGAAAGAAAAACACAAAGAGAATGCATCTGTTGTATAGTGTTGTTTGTAGCTAAACATTAGAGAAAATTATTCAAACAATCAATATTATTAATCAAATGTAGCCTAATGTTTGTTATTTACTGTAAACCAAAAAATCTTTTTTAGCTCAAAATGAGGGAAGATTGGGGCTGTTTTGCTGACTTGTTCACTTGCAGTTCCAATCCCTCAGTGACTAGAGGCTCATTTATTAGTTGAAGGTTTACTAATTATGAACTAATAACATACAGTGATTTATTTTAGTTTCTTCATTTTTTGTTATATGTGGCATAGAATGCATTGATACAATGTTTTAAATTGTTCCCTGGTATCTACCAATAGTATGGTAGATAGTATTACCAATGGTAATCTTTGCTCTAATGAAAATGCCCAAAAGAGGAAACAATAGTGTTTGAGGCTCACAATACGTCTTTTCCATGTACTGATCACTTATTATTCATCTGCAGAGATGCTTTGGCCCAGCCAATGGAACAAATGGTGAGATGAAATCTGACTAATGAAAACTTGTATGCAAACAGTCATTAAACCGTTATTAAGAAATACATGAACATTAATGCAGGATTTAAAAATTCCTTTCACCTCCACCTACGTGTAGATATCCAATATATGTGATATACGTGTATATCTAATATATCCGATAATCCAAAGTGTTCTATATTTTTTTTCCTCTGTCTACATCCTAGTTCTTTCAGTCTCTAGTCATCTCGGCAGTTGTCCTGGAGCGAATCTCTGTCCTGAAGCCCCACCCTGCATAAATCACAGAATTCTGCTCTGCAGGTGTGCTTATATCTGTGACTGTCGATGGGAATCCTTTTCTCTTTCTGGTTCATGGCCTCTGGATTCACCTTTTAACCTTGTCTTATAGTCAACTTTCAACACACAAGCTCCACCCTGGTATTAATGTCACTCTGGAGTAAAAGTCATTTGAAGGAAACACTTTATAGCATCCTCTTTCCTTTAAAAAGTTAAAAAAAAATGTCAGGATTTTTACCTCATGAGCATTCATTTCAGTGAAATGAAGCCCTTTCAGGCATTTTTAGCATTCTTCACCAATCAAATCTCTATGTTTGGTGGACACTCTGAAAGAGCAGGTGTTCAGTTAGTGGAAGTTACTACACTTCTTTATCAAGAGATTCCATTCACCACAGAAGTTCAAAGATTACTGTGTTTGCTCTGTTTTACTGTTCGCCTGTCTTGTTTGATGGAGTCAGTTCTCTCTGAAGGTGGAATTCTGGGAGGCGAGAGGAAAGGAACCACAAAAAGACAGCGAGGGAGCTCATTTTTGCCTTTCATTCATGGGGGTTTTAAGCCTGTCCTCCACTAATGGATCTAGATCTTTTCTTCTTTCAGTCATGAGTTCAAACAAAGATTGCAGAAAGGAGCCGTGCAGGGACTACATTAATTGCTACCTACATCACAAAAGACTTTGCAAAAAGCGGTGGTGTGGACACAGGTGTTTTAAGAGAGGGGAGATCGGTATGGAAAAAGGGGGAGTTTTTCAGGCAATATGTCCATGCTTGATACTGAGTTTTTGTGCTTATGCGCTCTTATTCGTCTGTGGCTTTCTTTTTTCTATCTGTTCCAGCTGGCGGGTCACACACAAAGGCAAACTCTTGCCCCACAGTTCAGTGAATAGGTTGTTGGGTGTGTGAAGGAGAGACAAACAGGAAAAAAAGAGACTACTGAAAAAGAGCAGGGAGCTCAAACAACATGCATCGAGCCGTTTAAAACTTCACTCAATATTTACTGATAATGTAAATGTGTAAATATAATATATTGTACAGTTGAACATAAGTGCTTTTATTATGTGGGTAAAAGCGCCACAGTACAGGTATTTAATGAGGGGACTTGTCAAAGCTTTAAAGAGGTTGTGGTGAATTAATAGACGTTTGCCAATGAAGGTTAATTGGGATTTTGAAAGAAAAAGATCTTGCTGGAATGTATATGTTCTAGAGAAACCATTATATATTTTTTGCACCTCTCTTATTTCTCCCAGTTCGTCAGAAGGTTCAAATCAATCGGATTGAACATTCTAATGAGATTAGATGAGAATAGATAGATAGATAGATAGATAGATAGATAGATAGATAGATAGATAGATAGATAGATAGATAGATAGATAGATAGATAGATAGATAGATAGATAGATAGATGGATGGATGGATGGATGGATGGATGGATGGATGGTGGATGGAGGGATATGGATAGATAGATAGATAGACAGACAGACAGACAGACAGACAGACAGATAGATAGATGATGGATGGATGGATGGATGGATGGATGGATGGATGGATGGATGGATGGATGGATGGATGGATGGAGAGAGAGATAGAGAATCAAGTGACACTACATATATGCACACTGGACCTATGCTTTAGGCCAATCAGATCGAATATTCTAATGAGGGTAAAATTAGCATTTACTCTTTTACCTAGCCCTAACACTAAATAACAATAAACCCTAACCCAAAATAACCCTAGACACTAAACCCTTAATCCTAAACCTTAACACTAAAAAACACTAATCATTTTAATAGTATTTTCAACAGGAAACTGATTTTTAGAGACAGTTTATTTTTTTATTGAAGGGAGACAGCTGGAGAGCCACATATTAGCAAAAGGTTCCCTATCCCTGCTCTAAACTCTAAAACCCTAACACTAAATAACCCTAGACTCTAACCCCTAAACCTTAACACTAAATAACCCTAAACCCGAACACAATATAAACCAAGACACTAAACCCTTAACCCTAAACCTTAACACTAAAAAACACTAAACCCTAAACCCTACATAACCCTCATAAGAAATTTAATGTATTAATAAAATATATGTATATATTACTAATAAAAAGTTCATTGCCCCCAAAGAAAGGATCTTATGTAAACCACTGTTTGCCAAGTACAGTGTTTGGAAGCAGACTTTTCTGATAAGAGAGTATGATTGAGGTCGGAAGTTAGAGGTTAGTGAGTCAGTGTTTACGTGCTGGCTTAGTCACCCTTTAAAAGTGTGCAGATGAACTTTGGTTAGGGAAATACTGGGTGAAAAAGTCATCAAGATGTGTTATTTTCAGGGAAGGGTGGGGGAGAGTAAAATTGTAATTGTGCTGTCTTAATCCAAAAAGACAATGCAGAAACAATATGAGGAAGATTCTAGTAAGTGCAGCATATATGTAATGTATGTAATATAGTGCATTAAGGTGTTAAACAATCTAGTATGGAGAATCTGTGTAATCAAGCTGTAAAGTATTAGATAGCGTAGTCTCATAGATGGCCTTGTTTTACTATATGACTGGAACAAGTTACTCAAATCTCAATCTAGTTACATGGTCCTGTACTTCGTTCTGTGGGGACAGAGCAAAGAATGCTTTGTCCCCACAGAACGAAGTACAGGACCATGTAACTATCAGTCAATAAAAAGATTTCCCTGTCATTCTTTTCTGTAATAATGTGGTCTGTGGTAAGAAAGTGAACGCATTTCAAGCCTCTGTTCGCATTTCAAGCCTCTGTTTCCCCTCTGCTGATCTCCCTAATTTGAAACGTTTTGTTCACCCTGTCAGTCAAGTACAGACAATGACCATATGCTTGTTCTGAAGGCCACAGATTCCTTTCTCCTGCTGAGTTCAGCTGGCTGCTCCCCCGAGAGCTCTGTAAAATAAACCATGCTAAGTGGCCCTTTCAGAACTGATCTTTTATCAGCAGGCCTTTCATTTGCAAGGTGTTAAAGGTTCAGTAAGTATTTTTTTCCACTTTTAAATGTTTAACATAAAGAATTCAATAGTACTTTGAATAATGTGCAGTGATAAATTCTCACATTAAAATGAGTCTCCAACAGAGGAAAACTTTATCATTGTTAGTTAACGTATTTGAGATGAAGCAGCACGTTAATCATGGGTATTTCATATGGAGAAACCTCCACAGGTGTTCTAGACCAAATATGTACTGTATTTATGAAAGCTCACAGTGACTGTTTACATGGATATCAGAAATCTAATTATTTGCCTCCTCTTCTTCTTTGGCCTTAGTCCCGTATGGTTGCGGGGTCGGATCTTTGAAACAAGTCCTCCATTTAGACTTGTCCATATGATAACGACTTTTATACACATTTCGGCCGGCCTGTCACCCTCATTCACTCATACACTCATACACTATGGACAATTTAGATCACTAATTCACCTGTAGCATGTCTGTGGACTGTGGGGGAAACCGGAACACCCGGAGGAAACCCACGTGAACGCAGGGAGAACATGCAAACTCCTCACAAAAATGCCATCTGAGCTGAGGTTCGAACCAGTGACCCAGCGACCTTCTTGCTGTGAGGCGACAGCACTACCTACTGCGCCACTGCTTCGCCCATTATTTAATTATTTGCCTAAATCTGATTAAGACAATAACATGATTAGATATTTATTTGCTTTTTGCATGTTTCTTTCATGTTCACATTTTCTATGGTAAAGTACATAGTTTGTCACTAAATCACCATTTGACGCTAGTTTCCTCCGGTTTGTGTTTGTCATGGCACCATACAGTATGTGATTTTGGGTGCTTTGTTTTTAATTTTGCGACAAGTTCAACTGCAGTTAATTTATCACACAATGCGTGCAAACAGACAACGGTGGATTCAAATTCTCAAGCAACAAGCCACCTCTGCCATTTTATTTTCTAACTTTTCTTTCATGCTCCCGCAACAGAGTCACTTCAAAGTCAAGCCGCATCTTAATAACGTCTTAATGTCAATATGTTTCAGAATTCTCAGCATAGTCATAGTTTCCCGCTCACACCAAAAATTTGCTCTCTTGCTTGAAGCCATTCTTATTTGTTTGTTGTCAAATGCCTGACAACTGCTGTGTGTTCATTCTGTTAAATGTAGATAAGTACTACAAAGTGGTAATAGTTTGATTAGGGTGTTTACATATCTGCACTGCACTTCAATAATGTGACTAAAATAGGAATACTCCATATGTCTTAATTCCATTTCTGTTTAGTTTGTATTATGACTTCAGTCGGATTAAGGTGATCAAAAAAGTTTACTTGTAGACTCTTAATCGGAGTATTGTCTTAATCATATTGAGCTTTGGTGTCCATGTAAACATACTGTTGTTGCAGAGGTAATATCATGCAGATAACCTAAACAAAATAATTTTCACCATGGAAACTATTAAAGATCGAGAGTCCCTTGCTCAGAGTCCGTTGAGCAAGACACTGGATCCCTAACTGCTACCCATGCTACCAACTGCTCTGGGGATGTGTTTACAGTGTGTGTCTGGGATGAAACTTTAGATAATAAAGCGTCTGCTTTATTTTAAAAAGCAGTGGTGTCTAAACTCTGTCCTGGAAGGCCATTGACATGTAGAGTTGAGCTCAAATTTGACTCAACAAATCTATCTGAAAGAATGCAGGGTAATACCTTATCCCTCATTCACACTAGCAGCGACTTTGTAGCTGCCTGCCCCTCTGGGTGGTGACCTGCTTCAAATGCAGGTATGTGTAGGTCTATACAGCATGAATACATCCGGCCTCTGCGTGAGCTGAGGTAGGATCGCGTGAGCTCTACTGGTGCTCCTACTGGCTGACGCTCAAGAAAGTCACTCTTCATTTGCATAAAGTTGAAGAATTCACAGCTTTATCCCATTGCCCGACATGCCCACCTGCAGGTTGCTGTCGCTCGCATAGACGGAAGTCGGTAAAAGTTGTTTGCTCTCTGTTGAAATGAACAGTCGCTTGTCGCTCGTAGTGTGAATAAGGCTTTATTTAGCTGTTTTGAGTGGGTTAAATTAGAACAGGAGCTAACCTATGCACAAGAGAAGGAGCAGGATCGGACTCTTGCATCATCTGTGTTACCAAATAAACATGGATAAAGAATCATGAAAGTAAAAATTTAAAAAAAGTGAAAATGTCTATCATTTTTCCCTTCACAGTTATTCGTTCTGAAGGACAATTTACAGTTGCCAGATTTGAGCACCATTAAAGGGATTGTTCTTCTTTCAAAAAGCCTTTCAAAGTTGGACTTAACCTGTTGGCAAAGCAGCATATACATTTACATTTACCTGCAAATGAGAGTTAAGTACTGAGACCTGGCTAGGCTTGACTAGCGCAAGTCTACCTTTTGTGTTTGGAGCTGAACCACTTCAATTGACCTTGATAGCTCACTCATTTTCCCTGCTACTGATATTCATTACTCATTATGGTCACCCAGAGTCTTCTCATCAGCGGCAACTGTGCTGCTAATGAAACGTCTACCCGTTAGCTTGGCTTCTGGGCTCTGTTCCCACCACAATCCCCAGTTAGCCTTCATGTGGCAGGAAATGCTAACTGATTGCAGTCCAAATTAGCTACCTAACCCATGTACACACACTCATCGCATGCTGTGGTGGCCTCCCCTCCCACCAGTTGCCTTGAAACCCTGGAAAATGTCAATGCAAGATACCCCGCTAGGCACTGTTAACCTCTGTCACCAAGTATGCTACTTTTGACAGCTCTTATCCACAACCGAACCGAGAAGCCGAGCTTTCACGGAGCTGGTCTGAGGGAGACCTCGGCTCACCCCGTGCGGTCAGAGAAAGGAAAAGGAAGCGGGTCACTTGTACATCTGGTGTCAATCAACAGATCCAGTTAGAGCTGGGACAAGGCCAAGTTCAATGAGAAGCAGGCTGGTGGTTAACTGGAAGTAATGGAAAACAGACGTCTTCCACATATGGTCTGAATTGATAAGGCATGTCAGGAGATTTTACATTTCCAACAGTTGACAAAAAGCCTGGCGCACCTGTCACATCATTAGTTTTTTCTTAAGAAGATTCAATTATAACCTTATGTGGGCCGTAGTGATAAAACACCTGTTTTTCATTTTCAGCCAACTATCACCAGTCCTTCCACCTGGCATCGTGGAAGCTTCCATTTCATGTCCAGAAGTGAATTATGCGGTTTTCTGGCTCATTACTTTAAAATGGCTACTTCTTTTATCAAAGTATCAGATTATGATACATTCTTAAAGGGATAATCCTGCTTTTGTGTATGTTGAGACATCATTTGTGGCATGAGGGTGTTGTTGCGTATACCATCTCCGATATTTCACGTGCAAAATCTAGTCAATAGAATATGAATTCACCCCTGTGAGCAATATGTGAGATTTCAAAATTTGTTCAAGCTGCTCAAGCACATCTGCTGTGTTGACCAAGAAAAAACTGCTTGGTTTGAATGTATATGACTTGTGCTTTCTAGATCACTGTGCTGTTGACTAGAAAACAACATAGGCTCTTTCTGAAAACGTAGTCCTATATACATTTCTAGAGATTGCAAATTATGTAGCCAGAGCTATGTATGCCTGAATTTCAACGCTAAGCCATTCCTTTTCGTGCTTACCAGCTGACAGCTTACCTCTGTATGGACGCCTTTTCCACTTTTACCAGTAATCAGAATGAGCCTGGTTTGCTAGGAAAGGTTTTACATGCCTTGATAATTGTGCTTTTTCAGATGAAATTTTGATGACTATGCTACAATTCAATGTACAGTAAGCAGCATGTACGTAATATTTTCACAAAGCTTGTATACAGACTGTAGAAGGCTAGAGTTTTTCAAAATTATGTGGAAATCATATTTTGTAAAATAAATAAATAAATAAATGAATATACATTGTATCTATAGATACAAAAAACAAATCTGACTTAGACGTTTATTATTTATCCATCTTTTTAATCTAGTTATCATTTACAAATTCCTCATGCATGGAATTGACACCAATGCACTGTAGAATTTCATAAAAGTACTGCTTGTTTTGTTTTGTTTTTATATAAAACTTGTGTGTTCTAGGCATGGGCTGTAAGTTTCTGATGGAAAGATAACCCTGGACAAAAAAAATCACGGTTTCACAGTATCACGGTACTGTCATTACTGCTCTAAAATAACTTTATTAATTTTAATTAATTAACTGTAAACTTTTTTTTTTTTTGTAAAAAACTACTTTTTTCCATTAAACAATTTTAGGAAACATAATACTAAATAATTGACTTTTGTTAAATTCATTACTTTCAAATACACAGATTTTCTTGTTTTGTTTTACAAAACATAAAAAAAACATATGAAAAACCCTTAACATATATCTTAGGAACGATATAGGAGAACATTTTAGCAGTTTTAAAACCGTAAACCGTATCATCCCATGCCTACTGTGTTCCAATGTTATGCTATCAATGTCAATATCAAAATTACAAATTTAATTTTGTACTAAATGGTGCCATTTACTTCCAGTGCAGGTGTCTTAGTGTAGTCCAGACATTTGTAGTGGGACACCTGGGCTTTTTTGTGGTAATTATCATCATCACAAATGCTATCGATTAAACTTAACTTATACTGAACCAGCATTGTTCCTTTATAAAGGCAGGTTAAGGTGCCTGGAAACAGTAAAACGCCTGCAGCGACTCTGGCAGTTGCCAGGAGTTGCAAAGAAACTGCTTTCCCGTGGCTTAGTCTGGAGGGAGATATTGCAGAATAACAAATAGCCGGGGAAAAGCTTTGCTCATGTTCACAGAAAGCTCTGTCTTTCTCCTGGGTCTCTCGACTCCTTCATATCTGAACTCGGGCATATCTTCAAACGGCGTGGCCCCCGGCCAGATAAGAGAAGACAGGATGTGGAATGTTACAGATTTGTCCCCCCTTGCCTTTTGTTCCCACTTTGTTTTCACATTCTTAGTGGGCTTTTTTGAGGGAAGTCTTGCGTGTTGTCCTTCTCCTCTGTCTGAGAGCTCCGGGAGGATGTGACCCGGCACACTGATGTCATTAGACTGGGGTGGACTGATGGGCCGTTGAGATAGACTCTCATCTTCATTCCCACAAATGATTTTACAGCCGGCACTAATGGTTTTAATGAATCTTAATCTCATAAATGGTGTGGATATTCCCAGTACAAGAATGACTACTAATTTTCCAGGTTCATTCATTGGCAAATGGGATGTAATAACGATAACTTCAAAAGATTATTGCAATTTTCACCTTGTTTTCTTTAAAGGCAAAACTTTTTTGAAGTATTTCAAGGAGATATTTGTAATTTTTGTGTTAAATGATTGTATTTTTTCTATGTAAAAACAATGATTTATAAAGTATTTAATATTTTGATGTTTATGTAATGGCTTTTAAGAATTATTGTCATGACAACCACTTTGGCTTAAATCTGGACTTTTACACTGGTCATTTATTTAAACAAAAACTGTAATCGAATTCAAGCTGTTCATTTTTAATAACATTGAAAATTAAATATCATGAAAACAGTTATGTCCTGCACATGCATATTATGTGTTCAGTGACAGCACCAACTACTGGTATTCATTCATTCATTTTCTTTTCGGCTTAGTCCCTTTATTAATCAGGGGTTGCCACAGCAAAATGAACCACCAACTTATCCAGCATATGTTTTACACAGCGTATGCCCTTCCAGCTGCAAAGCAATACTGGGAAACCAACTACTAGCATGGCACCCATATTACACATTTTTCTAGTAGTATTTGAGAATATGTGTGAACTGTTATCATTTGCAGGGTTGGCCAGAAATATATTGAAATGGATTTTAAAATAAAGTACCAAATACCTTAGTTTTAGGTGTATCAGAATAAACTACAAAATACAGCAGTCACAACGTTTATTAAAATAAAATGCAGTATTTTGTATTTTAAAAATACTACAAAATACTTTTACAAAGGAGCATAACATTTCTTTGCAAATCTTCCATCAATTATACCTATTCAATCAATCCCTTCACCATTAAACTTACTTAGTAACAATATTGATAGCAAATTTGGCCAGTAGAATTGCCATCATCTCTCAACAAGGATTATTCAACCTCCTTACTGTATTAGGAGTTTTTAATTATCAAATATTTGTGTTTCATAAGTTGTGACATCTTTAGACAGATATCTTTCCTCTTCATTAAATATACAGTGAACCTACTGATCAACTACTGGCATTTGAAACAGCCAATGAAGTATTGTAGAACTCGCCACAGTAGGACTTATTTTAATGTTGTTTGTTTTAACGACAAACATTTGGCATCAGCAATGCCTCCAAAACTACTATTATTTCTATATTATAGTCTTTCTCCTAAGATTTTTTCAATTCTTTTTCAAATGGAAGTCAATAACATCCAAAGCACCAATCAGATGGTGCATTTATTTCATTTTAATACAAAATATTAATGCATTTTCATTAACTCTATTAAAAACAAATTAAAAAGTAATATTTTGTATTTAAAATATGCATTTTAAATACATGTATAATAAATACTGCCAATGCCTGATCATTTGGACAAGGCAAAACTGTTGCTTCAAGAAAAAGAAAAATAGACAAAAACTTTACTTTGAAGTATTTTTGTTGTTTTTATATATATATAAGCTATTTCATTTTGTTCCTACACTAAAATGTAAAAATAAATAATTAAAAATAATTTTGTAATAAATTATTTATTTTTTTTAAGGAAAGGATGGACACATGAATAATTTGTCATGCCACTAATTAACATTATACTATAAGTGGTATATTATTTTGTATTGAACCTGGATTAAAACTAGGGCAGCACAATATATCGTTCCTGCATCGATACTGCAATGGGCAAATCTGCAATAGTCACATCGCACTTTTAAGTTTAAATGTTGGGATAATAGTTTACCAGGAGCCACAGTTCAGAACACAAGATGTTTGGAGTCACTGACGAGTTTACACATAAAGGAGTGAAAGTTCATCATTTGAGTATGTTTTTAAGGCTTGTGACTGTGCAAGCATTCAGGCAGGGGAGTTTAAAGTATTCAGGCACATGAAATTGTACTGTTTGTAACTCTAATAATTATGGACTTGTAGATTTGTTTATAAAATAAAAGACTATACAGTGTTATTTTATATTTGATTGTTTAATTTCTGCACCTGGGTACTGTGATGTAAAGCATTTAACTTCTATTTTCTCAATAATAATCCAGAATAACCCCCTTTACATCACAGTGTCAAATGTTTCCAATATCTTGCAGCCCTAATTAATGCTATAATGTTATTTGTGAACAAATGTGGTTCATGTTTATGGAAAACTTGTAAATGATGACCAGATCTCCATTTTTCGGTATACTGTTGCTTTAAAAATGTATTAAATCTTGATTATTATGCTTTCAAGCAGTGATAACAAACCCCGGGCTTTGTGCTTTTGCAGCCAGAGCGGAGTTATGATTTCCTTCCCTTTATTGCTATTTGATTATGGGAACAGAAAAGGTACCTCACTGCAATAATAAGACCTCATTAGCAAAGACAAGCACACATTATGCTAATGGAAATAGCTATTAGCTGCAATTTAGGATGTAGGGTGTAAGGTGTTGAAAAGAGCTGAACTTTATCTTGGAGTGTGAAGTGGCAATTTCAGCTCTGCAACTCTATCCTGACACCCCCTTTGCTGTTAGACTTTGTGCTATTTTTCTGTTAAATAGAGTGTGTTTTGCACTTCTAAACGGAGCATTTAATCCATTGCACACACCACTTGTGAAGGGGGAGAAATACGTTTTAGACACTTTTTGGAGGGCCTAAATCAAAATGGATACCAGTAGTTTGCTAATTAGCATTTTGGTTGTGTTTTGTGTTGATTTGTGATGGAAGTGAGTGTGAAACAACTAGGAAACGACATTAGGATAGAAAGGTGGACTAATTTATCTGTGTGATATAAGGTTCTCGATTCTCCACAGAGGCAGTATCATAATTCAGAAGTGCAGGCAGGTAATTGTACCTTTAGCCTCTGTTACAGTACATTAGTTTTTGATGGAAGCAGCTGTCAGATGATATTGTGTGCTGTGACAGGATGTGATAAGCATCTGAGAGAAATGACAGCCCTGTCTCTGTGGACGTGAACTTGGCCTGCCCAGGTAAAGGTGGCTTTTTGGGAGCTCATATCTCTCCAGATTCACTGAGAGGTTTGGAGAAAAATAAGCTAAGGAACGGCTACGGATGTTATGATAACACATGGAGGTTATGGTGTAGATTTCTACTAGTTTTCTGACCTAAAAATTGTGCAGACTTTCAAAAATGTTCTTGTGAAAAAAATGTTGAAACTGGTACAAAAATATATGAACTCAAAGTCCCACTTACTGTAAAATGATAGCTAATCACTGGAAAATGCATGAATTACTGCAGTAAATTATTCATTTGTACTTTAATTTGTGGGTCATTTTTATTAGATATAAATAATTTACATTAATGTTTTTAAACTTATTATGTTTATAAATTCATTGTTATTAAGTTACTCTCATAAAACTTCTTGATTATTCTCGGAAGGATTGTGCGGTTTGTTGGTATTTTGCCATTATTTCTGATTTATTGGTGAATCGTTCTATTAAATCTTTAATTGAATTTAATTTGTTTTTATTATATATTTATTGAATAATTACTATTTTCATTAAGTATTGAACATGTACACATATACATCACCTATATACTATATAACTGCAGGTTAACTATGTACATTTGAAGAAATTATTAGCCCCCCTGTTTATTTTTTTCCCCAATTTCTGTTTAACAGAGACATTTTTTCACATTTATAAACATAATAGTTTTAATAACTAATTTCTAATAACAGATTTATTTTATCTTTGTCATGATGACAGTAAATATTATTTTAATAGATATTTTTTCAAGACACTTCTATACAGCCTAAAGTGACGATTAAAGGCTTAACTAGGTTAATTAGGCTAGCTAGGCAAGTTAGGGTAATTGGGCAAGTTATTGTATGACTATGGTTTGTTCTGTAGACTATAAAAATATAAATAAAAATATATATAATTTTATATATATATAATATATATATATAATTTTTTAAACTAAAAACTGCTTTTAATCTAGCCCAAATAAAACAAATAAGACTTTCTCCAGAAGAAAAAAATATTATCAGACATACTGTTAAACATCATCTGGGAAATATTTAAAGAAGAACACAAAAATTCAAAGTGTGTTAATAAAAGTTATAAATGATAAAAAAATGATAAAAGTTTAAATTATCTTTATGTTATCACTGATAACTTTGTATTCAAGCTTTTTTGTATAAAGCTTTTCACATTACTTATTGTTTTAAAGGAGCTTTACAAAAGGTTTTCGTAAATAAACAGTATTGTAAATAAATATCGTTGCATTACAATCAAAATGAGAAAAGTTATGATATATATATATATATATATATACTTCATATAAACTTTAACTGTTAAAAGCTGTCAGTAATTATTTACTAGTTAATTAAATAAAGTAATTAGTAACTAATAAAGTTATTGTAACTAATAATCATAACTTTTCTCATTTTGATTGTAATGCAACAATATTTATTTACAATACTGTTTATTTATGAAAACCTTTAGTAAAGCTCCTTTAAAACAATAAGTAATGTAAAAGGCGTTATACAAAAAAGCTTGAATACAAAGTTATCAGCGATAACATAAAGATAATTTCAACTTTTATCATAATCCTGGACGGTGTTGTACCATCCTGATGTAGTCTCGTCATCTGTGCTGCTGGTTAAGTTTGACAGGATAAGGCAGAGGGCATTGGGCTTCGCTATGGAGAGAAGATTCAGCCGTCAGGGCTGGAAAAGGGGTACGACTTCATCTTCCTGCCAGTAATTAGATCACAGCGGTCACTCGCAGCAGAGAGAGAATAGCCTGCCCGCACACACCATGCTGCCACACAATGGATGAATGCAACTGTATCTCTCCTGGCCGACCCGGGGAGGAGACGAGCATAAAAAGGGCTTGAAATGGAAACAACGGGCAAATGTTGGGTGGGGGCTGGAAGTGATGCGAATGGCCCCGGTGGGAGTCCTTAAGGCTTCTCGTAGTTGTGGTGTCTGACTATCTTAAAAGAAAACGGAAGAAGAAAGAGTGTTGGTCTCTATTTATTCTCTTTACTTTGGACTAAGCAGATGTGCAGGAAGCTGGCACTTCCCTTGCGATGTCTCCACAATATGCCTGTGACGTTTCAGCTAAAAATACCGTTTATTATAGCTAGTCAAATTGGCCCATTTTTAGGTGTGTATAAGAATATCACCTTGGAATTGTATGGTTCTATCTGTGTTCTGAATAATTTTGAGATATTGAGCTTCAAAGTTATTGGATTCCATATAGCAAACAGTATATGTGTAACATTTGTTTTTTGAGTCTTAAAATGTAAACAATAAGTTGTCATTTAATAAGAATGTCAATTACTCAATTTTTGACAAACATGTAAGAAAGAACCTTATAATTCTAAGGTGACGATATGCTATTTTTGTGTCTCTTTAAATGCACTATTTTGACACACCAGAAACAACAAAGCAAGCAAATTCCATGGAGGCAAAATGTCAGAAATGACAAGTAATGGATTAAACTGTCCTTTTTCCTTCCCACATTTTTGGTGTAATTATATCCACCGGAGACCTGATTATAGCACTTAAACTAAGAAAAAGTAGGGTTTTGTTGATATGTTGCTTTTAAGTTGCTTTTACACATGTCCAAATACATATGTTGCTCATACACAAATACAATAAAAAAATTATAATAAATTAATTATAATTAATACAAATTAAGCGCAAAATCTGTGATTCTCTTGCACATCTTGTCAGGGTAACACGGCTCTATGATCAGTAGTAAATCTCTTCCGAAGACCAGAGGATGTTCTCGCGTGAAAACTGCTAATACGCCCCAAAGAATTGACATGGAAAATCAAATAGAGCAATAGATTTAACTGTTTATTATTGATTCAACATTATTAATTAATACACAACTACAAAATCATCTCACAGTATGATTTATTTCAAACACTCGACTTCTGTTGAGTTATGAGTTGTCGACTTATGAGTTTGGAGTAAAAAAAAACATTATTAAATGTATTTTCATGTACTTTGGGATGTGGCAGCCAGAAAGAAGTGACACAAACAGCTGTGAAATTGCAGAATGATTATGTTTAATTTCAGCATTGTGTCCATTAAATCCTTTATGATATTTTGTGTAGCTTTTTATTGAACTATGGGTCTGTGTAGCAAATTCTGCTTTGTCTTAAAGCAGGCACTGAAGATTTAATACTGATTACACAATCGGATTTGCCGACAAAATGTGCATGAGAATAATGTTTGCTTAATCAAGCAGCTCTAATAATAATAAAATAAAAATGTTTCTAAGACCTCGGAATGCGAATGCAGAGATTAGAGGTCATGATGTCCTCCTCTTCTCTGGCTTCACACTGATATCTCTCCGGAATGGTAAATAATCTTGAGTTTTGTATAAACATGATTACCAGGCCTGATGTTTCTCAAAATAATTGATAAAGGATTGTCATTTAAAATCCCAATTCTTAGCCGGATTGTAACAGGTGTTTGTGTGTTGGAGTTTCTCCATGCTAGCAAGTACAATGGCGTCCTTATTTGCCGAATACCTGTGTCAGATTGACTCTACAGTCACTTTTCTGAGAACAATGAGCTCCTTTCTCATTACTTAGCCTCCCTGTGCTCCTCTGTCCCGCTGGTATTTCCCTCACTTTTTTCTTGAAAGAGAAAAGATAGTGCGTTTGTTGCTCATTCGTTCTCTTTAAGTTGTGGGAGTGCAGACCGTTTTGCTTTCAAGTACAAATTTCTTTTGTTCTGTGAAATCGGAGCGGACGACATGCTTAAAGTAGAATTTATGGCATTTCTATCATAGGATGAATTATATTATGCATTAAAAGTGTTAAAAATTGAAGATGTGTTGCTTTTTTGATCTGCGGTGTCTTTAAAAAGGGAATAATGTTCTTAGTACCAAAGATTTTAGTATTTATGGAGCGTCTGATGTACTTTTTTTGCTGTGAATAATTAGTGCTGAAATGTATGCTCGCTCAGGCCATAACTGGCTCCAGCCCTGCATTATTGAACTGATTTGTTTTAGCCGACTGACTCGCATTGATCTTGCCTTAATAAAACTAATGGAATTGAGAGGACGTATTGAGGAAGCTTTGACTTTTCTTAACATGAATAACACAAATTTGTTCTTCCTGGGACACATGGATGCACTATAAAATATTGCTGAAAAAAAACAATACAAGTAAATCAAGATGGTAATTTATTCAGTACAGAACTTTTAAAAAAATTAGTTTTGCATAAATCACATAAAAGTCCATATTTAAGACTATACAGATGGTACTATAAAAAGACTATGCTGTAAGCATTAAATATCAGACTCGCAATTCAAAACCATTTTATGAAATGCTATATATATCTGAAATCTATCTTCTCCTCAAACTAGAATGTGTTGTCTTGGAGAAAACGAGACTTGTTTATCACCTCAGTTAACCTACTTATGCATTTGCATACTAGGGTTGGGTTAATAGACTATGCTATCGTCCATTGCTGATTTTCCAATTGACAACATGATGCTGAGCAACCCACTCGGAAAAAATGCACACTTACTGTAGGCTCTGTTTACACCAATACACCATCAGTACTGCTTCAATCTTTCTCTTTCAGGCTTGTACTTAGTCATTTTAGTGAAAACTTCAGATACTGCTGGTTGGTTCCTGTTGGTAGCCAAGCAATTTTGTTGATGCCATTATAACGTCACAGATTACTCTGCATATTCATACCAGAGTCGGAAAAAGTGATTGACAAGTAATTTGTGTGTAACTTTTTTTATTTATTTAGGATTTGGTTATGGGTAAAACAAAGACAACGGGGTCAGCTAGTTGAAGCATTAGGCTACAAATAATTAATTCATTATGAATTAAATAGTTATTCATAAATAATTAATTCACCACCGTCTATGATGGCGATGCCATCGTCTATCGCAGTGTTTCACATTAGACATTGTACAATGCCAAATTGTTCGACATCGCCCAACCCTAATGCATATAGTCATGCATGTTCATACATATTTAAAAAATGTATGATTAAATTATAATAAAAAAAGTAAATATGTATAGTAATTGACATATTATGTAATTGTATAATCTTATTAAAACATTAAAATGCATTAAAACATGTATGCACTGAAATATTTGGTCTAATTTTATTCATTTGCTTGTTTTTTCTTTAACAATATTATGTCTTTTTTATTATATTTTAATGAGGCGATATATATAATACATAGTGTGAAATAAAATACATTGTCTTTTTATTCTTTAAAATATACAGTTCATCATTCAAATGAAAATATTAAAAAAAAAATTTTAACTTTTAAAATATTTGCACAGAATAAAAAAATACTTTTTATCCTGCAAATATGCAATTTTGCTTAAACTAAATGAACTACAAATCTATATCTTATATTTTATAAATCTTATAATTAAATAAACTAATCATTGAAAAAAACAATGTTATGGACTATTATAAAGTTCTTTATTTATTTAATTTTTGTGATTAGCTGAACTGAAGTTTCAGTTATTTTAGCTGGACTAAAATCCCAGTGCACTTGGCCTGTAAGCAAACTAGGGTTGGCATGATGGATGGTGTATTCCAGCGCATAGAGTTTCCACAGGAAATCAATTAGGCCGAGGCCTTGACCCGTGCCAGAGCGTTTTGACAGGCTTCTGCTTTTCTTCTGAGATCTGCCTAAACCATCTGTGAGATGTTTCAACAGGTATTGCACAAAGCCTCTTGTTGGGGTTGCTGCTGCAAGTTTCTTCACGTTTCTCTTTTTTTCCTCTGTTATGCCAGTGTAAACTCCACACGTTGCTGTGCTTGCCAGTTCTTTCCATGGTTCTTTTTTTTTAAAGTGCCACAATTGAAAAAGTAACAGTCGCTGCAGATAGCTGTGCTCTAGACGCTGACTTGTGTAAGTAGGTTAACCGAGGTGATAAACAAGTCTCGGTTTTCTCCAAGACAACACATTCTAGATTGAGGAGAAGATACTAGATTTTAGATATGTTCAGCAAGAGTCTGATTCAATCTTAAAGGTCCTGTAAAGTGCCTTTGAAATGTGCATTATAATTCAATGTTTGACGTAAATTCAATCCAAATATGAAGAGAGGGTGGGACATAGTGTAGCCCCTCCTCTTTAAATAAAAAAAAAAACAGCCAATAACACTTAGTTTTTCTCACCGCTCTGACAGTGAGATTGGTTGAGCCAAGTTCATCAAATGTGAAGCAGATTGAATGGGGCGGGGCATGTTAGATAATATTGAGTTAGCTAGGTTGGTTGATCTTTTTTTATATTATATTTTTATTTTCTTAAAGCAACACAGAGCAATAGAAAAAAAGATTTTTAAACTACTATTACATCAGTTCCTGCAGTATTATACATGGGTCAACAATGTTACACATGTATATCTAAGCCAGTGAGCGCAGGCAATATGGTGATCTTACAGACGATGACAGGGTTATACCTTTAAACTGTTGTCCTGGGCATTTGACAAATAATTAAAATGATTGGTCATTATTTGATGGGAAACTGAAGTATGAGGTGACATAAATAAAACCGTTGATCCAGAAGGGCAGAATTAAGTGATAAACTACAAGCTTTACATGTTTATATCAGTTTTAAATATTCTAAACACCAATTTTGTCACTGTTTTGGTGCACACTAGCTTATAGATATGCTAAAAACAAACAATACTCATACTAACATTTAAAAATCTTTTTTGTTTTACTTTCAAGAGACTTTTAAAATGACAACATGAGAACCTTAGCAATTGTTGGAATCCAAGCAGTAACATTTAGACCAAATTTTATCACTCAATCACACAAAGGGTCATAATCTAAAGTTATAAATTTGAAAAAGTCCACATCATCATCATCGTTGACAAGAAAAAAATAACTCTGAGTCTATATATTTTCACATACTTATCTAGCCTATGACTTGAAGATATTAAATGAAAATATTCGGCTATTTTTATATGCCTTTGTTTGTTTACACTTTACAATAATGCCATTTGTTAAATTTGGTTACATTAAACATCAACAAAGAAATGTTTCCTTGTTAATATTTAAAAACTTCTTAGTTGATGTTTAATGTTGAACTCATTGAATCCTGTTTATTTAATCAAACTAAAACCTAATAACGTTCAGTTGCTTTTTAACTAACATTACCACAACTTTTGTAACAAATGTTGCAAATGTTGTATATTTGTATTCACGATTAAGCCTGGTTTATACTTCCGCGTCAAGTGATCGGCGTGACCCTCGGCGCATGCAATGCACGTAGCCGAGCATTTATACTTCTGCGCTCTCTTTCTGTTGCTCTGCAATAACAATTCCAAAACTCTGGCAGAGGGTGTTTATGTTCCTCTGTGTCAAGTTTCTTCTCTGGTGTTTTGTTTTTTCTTAACGCTAGCTTAGTGTACAAGTGGCTCAAACTTGCTCATTTTGAGGCTGGAATCGACGGTCGTGCAATAACTTTAATCATAAGATAAACACAAAACAACAGTTTCCATCCGGAGCTCTGTCAGGGGGCTACACATTTGTAAACACTCGCTGCATCGGGCTCGCGTAACTCTCACCTCCGCCCACACTCATCAGCGCAACCAAGCCGATCAATCACAAAGCTTGCACTACGCGTCGTTGCGACGTGTAGTTACGTGTAGTAGTAGTGCAGAAGTATAAATTAGCCTTTAGTATTCATGATTATTGTATTAACCGATGTTTACTAATGAACTGTTATTGTAGCCAGTGTTGGGCAAGCTACTTGAAAAATGTAGTGAGCTAAGCTATTAGCTACTCTACTTAAAATGCAGCTTAACTACACTAAAAGCTACCCTCAGAAAAATGTAGCAAGCTAAGCTAAAAGCTCCTTAGTAATATTAGTTACATCTATGCTATTTTCCTTTGTAAATCGAAGCAACTTAAATCCAAGTCAATCATATCTTAGTAATCAATAAAACTGTCAATGAAACATATTAGGCATAATTGTTCAGTTCAATTATTTACTTCAAATAATTATGTACTAAACAGAAACAAATTATATAGAACAGCAAAAACAAAAAAATCAACAAAACCAGGTGTTGCACATTTAAAATACTATAGTAATTTAAAGCAAAGGGAAATATTTAGAAATAAGCATCATGTTGTATATATACTTTATTTACACCTCTTCATTATTGAATTATCTACTTAATGTAGTATCATTAGTAACAATCATGAATTAATAGTAATTACCATATCATGCTTTGGCCTTTTCAACAGATTCATTTGAGTACTTCACTATCATGTAGTTTAAAATCATTATAGTACTTACTATAAATTACTAGTATCTTTTGAGCACAGCATCAGAATTAGCGTTATTGCATCTTAACATATACTTCTTGAGGAATGCTCACGAGGAATCCTGCTTCAGACATTACTCCTCTCCCTCAGTCATCTTTCAATTAAGCTAATTTTTCATGTTAGCCTAATTATTACCGACCGGGGCACATTTGTACTTTATAATCCTTTTGCAGTTTTATTATGTCCTTGAAATAATTGTTTACTGTGAAGATTACATACACAAAATTGAGAGTTTTTTATGTTAATATACCCAATGTCAATCAGAATTTTTAAACCTTTAAAGAATCTGCTGTGTTATTTTAACAAACATAATGCTATCAATGGTTAATATGTGGTTCATGGTGTGATCTGGCCTTGAGTAACATTTTGTTTCTGCATTTTAGTGCTACATTGATCTGAACTAATGTTTCTTTGTCCTGGGTGGTTTGCAGTATCAAAGAATATCAATATAAAAGAGAAAAAAGTGTAGAGTTGGTGAACAATGGTGTCTTTTACAGCGCTGCTTCCTTTGTTTTGGCTCTAGATAGCAGACTAAGTGTCTGTCTGGCTGCCATTTTTTGCAGTAATGCTCAATGTCATGCTATTGTTTGTTTGCTGAATAATTGAAAATGTGAGTGCAATCGCAGAACCCTTGCTGCTGTCCTCAACTGACCCATATTTGCTGGTCATGTGACCCGCTGTAGACTTTCTGAATGGCTGGGCAGAAATAGAGGTTGTACTGTATGGGTGTGAGAGCATGTCACAGTCTGGCCTCTACCTTTATTGAGTTTTATTTACAAGTAACCATGGTTTTATTTTGGAGCAAATGTGTTTAGGCTGGAGGATTTGCAGCTTTAAAGCAATGAGGTGGTAATTACAGTAATATATTATTGTAATGGCATAGAATGTTGATTCAAATACTATAAAATTGAATTATATATTAATACTGACTATTTTTTAAAATAAAGTATATTACAGTATATGTAATAGGTTATTTACTATATGTAATTTAGATATTAAAATTCAAGTCTATATAAACTTTGGAACTGCTATATGCAAATCCGGTTATTATTTTGTTGTGTAAATCAAATGTAAACAACTGTTTTGTAAAACAACTAACAACTAACCTCCCGTATACAGCATCCACCTGGATGATGCCACGGCAGCCATGTTGGTGGGGAGGAGACAGAGTGATGAAGCTAATTATGGTATAGGGATGGTTAGGAGGCCATGATGGACAGAGGCTAGTGGGCAAATTTGGTCATACCCATACTCTTTTTTAGAGGACATCCACAGAGTCAGGACCTCGGTTTAAAGCTTTATTCGAAAGACGGTGCTCACTGAGCAGTTCCCATCACTATACTGGGGCGTTAGGACCCACATAGACCACAGGTTGGGTGCCCCCTGCTGGTCTCACTAACACCACTTCCGGCAACAACCTAGCTTTCCCATGTGGTCTCGCATCCAAGTACTGGCCGGGCGCAGCCCTGCTCAGCTTCAGTTGGCGACCATGTGAGAGTTGCAGAGAGCTAGCTGGCCGAATTTCTCTAAAATATTGAGTTATAGATCTTAAATCCTTTTAAACTGGTCTTAATTTTCCAATGTCCATGTAAAACTACCCAATCAGGCCAACACCTGTATACAGTATGCAGTCACTGACAATACAGCTCAATAAAACTCGATGTACAACTCAATTTAACAATATGGTTCCTCACAAACACATTTTTAAGTTCTCCATGCATTTATAGACCATATGTGGTGAGGACACTGACCTGGAAATGATGTTGGACATTTAATTTATTATTGTTTTTAAAGCTTGTCAAAGAAAAATGTATGTTTTTTGACACAATATAAAAGTGATTTGAATTTCCTTTTAATGGGGCAAGTAAAAATTCTTAAAAAGTCTTAAAAAGTCTTAAATATGACTTTGTGAAACCAGCAGAAACCCTGAAGTAATTAAATAATTTAATATAAAATAATGTATTAAATATGAATATAAATTAAAATAGACAAATTATTATTATTATTATTGTTATTGTTATTATTATTATTATTATTATTATTATTATTATTATCATTAATAACACTAGTATAATACATTAGTAAATTCTATTAGATGATATTGTAACAAGTCACTAGTTTAATAATAATAATAATAATAATAATTTTAAATTTAACGATTCATAATTTAATAATAAAATAATAAATAAAAATAAAGATTGTGTAATCAAATATTACTTATTAATTATTTCATTAGTCTTGTATCATTTTTAAATGATACAATAATGTTATACTATAATGTATAAGTGTATATTGATAATAATACATCAATAATAATAATAGTAATAATAATAATAATAATATTAATATTAATAATAATAATAATAATAATAATAATAATAATAATAAAGCTAACAATATAATCATATTTATAATTTATATTAATTTTTTCATACAATATATAAATGAATGAATGAATAATAAATAAATCAAGTTTAGTTATTATTTATAATTTATGTAAATTCAATATTTTTTTATAGACTATATAGGAAAAAAGAGCACTTTTATACTTAGGATCCCTAGTTTTATTAAAATTAACATAAACAATATTCAACATAGGGTTATGGAAACACAAGAGCAACACTATCATCAGTATATTCTTTCCCCTTTTAGGCTTTTTTCCTTGCACCTTGCACTTGTCTGTTGTGCACTGAGCAGGTTGTTTGGCTGAGTGAGTGTGGCAGTATGGCACTCATTAGAAACAGAAGGAGATTACAGGTCTCTGTTCTCGTGACTGAGGTCAAAGGCCACACATGCAGCAGAAGGAGCCCGGGTGTGTGGGAATATACGTTCAGACACCCAGTGTGTGGTTGTGCATAAGGAAGGAATAAGAGTGTAGGAAATCCCTTGGTATTTTAGAAAAACACAAACAATACGTCTTTCAGCGTTTGACATGTTACCATTACAACCTGCTGTTCTTTGCTTTTGTTCTTTCAGCTTGTGAGAGGAAATGAGGCAAGTGTTGGAAACTGGTGTTTTGTAGACACGACTTGGAAAGGAGCGCCTTGCACAAACACTGTAGACCAACCACTACCGTGTTTGGATTGTGGCATTGTGGTGCTTTACTTTAATTGTAACATTCTGTTTACTGTCAATATGACATGTATCAAGTAAGATCACGTCTAGGATTTTTTGTTGTTTTGTTTAGTCATGTTGTCATGATTCCCACTGTAAAAAATGCTGGGTTTTATTGGGTGATTATTAGAAAAGTATTTGACATTGAGAACCTATAATCGATCTAATTTTCCCAGGTCAATTTTTTTGATTACTTTTTCTACCATATGTGGAGTCACTTGACCCTGCTCTGTAAAGGCTAATTTATACTTATAATATTATGATTTATACTTATTATATTATTCTGAAATTATATTTTTGCCAAGCACACGCATACGGTCCGGAGCAGCCTTCTCATACCGACGTACCTTTCAAAAAATGTAACTACACGTCGCAGCGACACGTATCACAAGCCTTGTGACTAGTCGGTTTGGTAGCGGTGACGAGGGTGGGCGGCGCAGAGAGAGACGTTTTAAGCAATGTGTGTTTTATATGTTGTTCAGCTTTGATGTTCAATAAATCATAGATGGTAGATAGTGTGTGTTTACTTCAATTATTTAAAATCAAGCAATGCACACTTCATTCAGAAATCTCTCATTTGTAATATTTGAGCATATTTACTTTACAAAACTTGTCAGTGAACTATGAGGGCAAAAACATCAAATAAATAAATAAAACAATTGTTAACTAATCATAATTGATTTCCCAGAGATGGATTGCGGCTGGAGGGGCATCCGCTGCATAAATCATGTGCTGGATAAGTTGGCGGTTCATTCCGCTGTGGCGACCGCGGATTAATAAAGGGCCTAAGCTGAAAATAAAATAAATTAATGAATATTCATAATCCAGTTAAAATGTTCAATTTATCAAGATTTTGATTTTAGGCCAAATCGTCTAGCCCTAGTTCCACACACTTCTTTCATGTTGTCTCAACGCAAAGTTTTTACAATTTTATGTGAATTGAACATAAAAAAATTAGGTTGTCCCAAAAAACCCTTAAGAATTGAATTGATTCAGCTCATTTTAAGTAGTTTTGAACAAGCTGCAAAAATATAAATTTATTTTTATTTTACTTTGGTATCATGTCAGGGTAATAATAATTAAAAAAGCATCAATGCTGTAGCAGGTTTTCTTAAGTATCAGTAGTATATAGAGGAGCCGGTCGAAACAAGCACTCAGTTACAGAAATAGCCTAAGCTAAGTTTTAATGTAGTGTAGTATACATATTTTATATTTAAAAATCTCTTTAACATGTGCTTAGCATCATAAATCGAAGAGAATTCTGATTCATCTATCACAAGCCAGCGCTTCTGCAATTTGCATGAAAAAAGAAAAGGCTAGTAGAAAAGGCAGAAAGCATATTTTGTTGCATGTGCTCACTTTATTGTAAGTGTATACTGTTTTTTATTGTGAGTTTTTACAAATAAAAATAAATTTTACAAGTTTTAAATGATCACTCTGACCCATATAGCCAAAAAAATATATTTTTCTGCATTATGACTGAGCACTGCTCAACTGAAATGCAATCTGTTTGTCTGTCTGTCTCACAGTTTTGATTGATGTGTAGCAGAATTTTGTATTTATATTTTTAATCACATTAAAATGCATTTACACAACCATTTTAACCATTTAAATGTTGTTCAACTTTGTTTATAATAATAATATTGTTTAATTAATGTATTTTTAAGTTTTGCTTTGGTTTCAAAATTGGTAAAGAGAACCTTATACTGAAATGTTGGTATTGTGACAACCATATCATTTGCTTGTCATTTTAATGTGTTACCTTGCCATTAGTTTGAAACTTTTCCTGTATTGTAAAACAATACTGGAAACAACTTATTAAAGAAAATTCTGAAAAAATACAGTATTTATCAAGTAATAAAGCCTAATCCATCGGTAAAGCGAGTAATGTTTTAATGGCTGAAAGGATTAACTAATCTCTGGCAATCAACTTTGATTTGAGTTATTTAGAGTGCTGTCAACATACATTTGATCAATTGTGATCAATAACATCTAAAATGAAAGTTGGTGAAAATAAACATTTTATTTCGTATAACTTTGGATGCAGTTTATCATGAATAATAATGAATAATGAATAATCTTTTGACAGGACAACATCATTTTTATTTAATCGCTTGTTCAATTAACAGTCTGTGGATTTTGCTTCAGTTTTATGATAAGCATCCCATTGCAAATCAGATATTCTCTCAGCAACAAATCTTTTTGATAATATGTACTCTCAGCATATCACGTAACCAGAGCCCCACCTGACTTTCATCCGTTTCAGAAGTGATACGACTGAGGATTACAGTTCTTTACAGACATCAGATGTTCATTCAGTTTTTTTTCCTAGTGAATGTCGATATTCCACTGAAAGATGAATGGAAATTTTATGAAGTGAGATGAGAGTCAGAGGAGAGGAATGTCCATTCCTCAGGGTGGCCTAAGGCTCATTTAAAAAGGTAAAGATAAAGCTCTGATGTGGACGAGTGTTTGGACTGTGACAGATTCAAATGACTCACTTGTGATTTATGAAAACACAGATGAATTGGCCCGTCAGCCATGCAAACACAACCCTGTTCACTCAATGAACTCATGCAGTCTGTTTCTGGGTCTGAGAGAGGGGTGAAAAAAACTTACTTAACTTACAAATATTTGCAAAGATAGTAATGGAGAAGAGATCTTGAGTTTCTGTGCTTTCTTGTATGTTATTTCTGTAATATATTCTTATTTCAGCAAACTGTCAGTTGTAAAGAAAACTGTTTTTTCTATTTCCATCAAACACAGGAGGACTTGTGGGACCACTGTTGTTATAATTTCATTAGTTCAGCTGGTAAAAGAAAAATACAGTTTTGATTTAGGGCTTCCTGAGTTTAGAGACTCAGAAGCACAACATTAATCATTTGCCTCACTTCAGCTTAAGCCTGCTAAACCATTACTGTGAAAAGAAATTGCCTTTGGCTGCAATTAAAAAAACACTTTGATATATTGTTTTTAGAGGTTTCACGAGCCACAGAAAATTTCAGGTTGTGTGTTTCCAACATGAGATGTTGCACAATAAAATCTTGCAAATACATGTTGCTCGCCTTACACAGCAGGTTTGTCAACAATTATCTTTTACAATTGATAATAAATGCCTCTTGCTTCACAAAGAGTACAGTGAGATCAATTTTGTGACGTGAAACAAAGTGGATAAAATTTCCTAGGATTAAAAACTGAAGTCTGTTTTTTTTTTGGGATCTCAGCTTTCCTATATTCTTTTTTTTCATTAGACTACTAAAACAATAACATGCTGTGTTAGACATCAAGTTAATGTCTCAATATTATTTGTTTAGTCATTCGCATTGAGTGGATCATTCAATGACTCCCTCAAAGACTTTTAAATCACTGGATGAACCTGTATTTTTGAACGAATCTCTTGAATTCAATATTTAATGGCATATTTATTTCAACCAACTACTGGCATAATGGTGCTGTTGAAATAATCTCTGATTGGAGAGCCAAGCTAGTTTTTATGTTAAAATAAAGTTTGTTTGAAAAGACAGTGAGGCTGATTCAAGACTTAACATTTCAACTGAAATATCTGAGTCAGTGGCAGCACGAATGCAGATCAGAATGTGGTCAAAGATTTAAGATGATCATACTTAGATGGCCATGAAACCCCCCCTGTCTCAGCAAGGTGTTTTTACACCTCTAGTTTGAAAAAAATCAGGAAAGTGGGTGAGTCCAGCTTTGTTTAGGTGGGATTGTCGAGTGGCGAAAAAGGGAGGGGTTTGCATGAAAAGGGGAGTTTCAGTATGCACACACTGGTTTTCACAGAGGCAACACAAATACAGATGCAGGGGGATTGACAGTGACAACGTTTACATGGACATCAGTGATCAAATTATTTGCCCTATGAATAAGACAATAATATGATAAAGGTGTTCAGATGATTTGCTTTTTGAATGTTCCTTTCTTGATTCCGTTTTACATGTTATAGCACATCATTCGATTTACGTCATCGCGCACCACACTATTCACATTTCCTCAGGAGTTTTATGTAATTTTGGTTGTTTCATTATTAATTTGTTGACTTTAACTGCAGTTTGGCACTTTCACTTTCATTCAGGAACATTTTATGCATGCCTCCCATGACAAACCAGATACTGGATGCGAGGAACTGCTAGAAAAGTGTTGTTTTAATGGAATCTTTGATACCACATGCCGTATGAGAGAAAAACAATCTTGGTAACTTAGATGCACTTGAGAATAGCTTTAAACAGCCGTGTGTGTGTATTGACTATCCTGTCACAAAATGCCCCGAAAATCCTACACAATGGTAATAGTTTGATTAAGGTGTTTATGTGTTTACTTATGGGGTCCATAATATTGTAATGATAACGAACTGTAAACTTGGTAACTAAATTATTTTGACTAAGGTATGTCTTTAAAAACTGAAAGAGTACTGCAGACGATACTAACTAACTTTTGCCATCTGAATAAACATAAACAAAGAGCATTGATCACACACTTAATAAATCCGTAGGGACAGGACAATCAACACCAGCTTGAACCGGGTCTTTTTTTAAAAGAAGACTAGTGGAAAATCCGGATTTCACCATTTCCAGATGCGAAAAGCTCGTAGGTGAAAAAAATTCCTTACATATTTTTGTCACGAGTTAGCAGACCACTGTAATCCACACATGAGAGTCCACATGCTGTGCTCTCATAGCTAGGAAATGACATAAAACATTCGTTGCAGCATGTTTATAAACGCAACACTGACGACCCATGTCTCCAAACAATTATTTTTCTCCCATCTGTTTTATGCAGTCAATTGCAGTTGGAAACACAATGTGGCCGGCCATGTCTGCCATCTGAACATTGTAACAGGTATGCATATTAATGAAGTTGCATCTCATTCACAATAGAGTGTGCTGATTAGTTCAAATCAAGTCTTTCTCTTGAATTAAGGATTACAACTCAAGACGTCATGATGTGCCCGACAGTACAGACATCTAGTCCCCATGCTGGATTTGACACAAGGATCTAATCGGCGTGACATACTGTAGCTTCTAAATTTTTTTTCAAACTGGAAGAACGAATTTAATAATGCATAAAGAACCATTTTTTTGTGAAATATGTGTGTCCTTATAGTGTTTTTAGCAACATGGGACATATGTTTATGTCTGTTAACATCTCAAAAAATGTGTTTTGGTGTTTCAGGACCCTTTAAACAACAAGAAAGCAAAGAATATAAATCACGATTTCAAACAATTAATCATGCATCTTTTATCCTTGAGGTAAACTTCGAATTACTACGTTACATTCATAGTAAATCAGTGTGCAACATGATAAGCGTGTGTGAAGTAGTTTTGGCAGTATTTACGGGACAGGGCTAAAGGTGACTCCAGCAGGGGTGTGGAAGGGGCACCAGAGGTGTAAGGCTGTGGCTGGAGATGTGAAGCAGAACATCTGGATTGAACGGGAACACATGGCCCCTGTTGATGGATCACAGCAGCAGGGCATTTATTTATTTTCATTGCTTTGCCCTCAAAAGAAGTACAGCAGCTGCTGTTTGGAAACGGTAGATCGGGATATGAAACAGGCAAAGGGCATTGGTGTGCATTTCACATTTCAATATCCCCACAGGGTTCTTGTAAATTAATTTACGCTAAGCCTCATACATCATTTCTTTTTGAGTGTTATAGATCGTGACTAATGCAATCTTTTGATTCGGTCTCCCAATGTTGCATAGAATGGATTATTAAAGCAAATACAAAATTAATCATTCGGCTTCCTGTTTGTTATGATTGTTTGTAAAGCAATTATCTAGCTATCTGGTTATGTGATCACCTTTCTTGTCGCAGGCCTGCCATTGACACCATTATTGATGAAACACTTGAAACTGCTTCGTTTCATCAAAATGTCTGATATATATCTTCACGCTGCATGATCTGCTCGAACCGAACAGTGCCTTTTCCGATTCAATAATTTTTCCACAATGTGGACAGAATATTATATTTAAAGGATTAGTTCACCCAGAAATTCTGTTATTAATTACAGACACTTCCAGTCAGTCAAATCCTATGAGAGATTTTTTCATCTTTGGGACACAAATGAAGATATTTTAGATAAAACCTGAGAGTTTTATTTGCTCAGATATGTCTTTGTTTGTAAATGCTTTTTTCATGCAAGCATCGTAGTGAATGCTTCTCTGAAGAGAAGACATTGACGAAAAAAGTTGATTTACAGTTCCCTTTCAGGTTGTAAACTCCAATATTATGTTGAAACAACATTATGGTCATCTGGCGATAACCCATAATTGTTGTTAGGCAGAAGCATGTTACTAGTAATGTACAGGGCCAGACGGAATCTGCAGATGTTTTTTGCTATTTCTGCAGAGAATTTTGGTAAAAATCTGCAGATTTTTGCGGAATTATTTTGGGAGTATTCAGCAGAGTATCATAACTAAAACCTTAATATATGAACTAAAAAGTAATAAATTACTGAATAAAAACTGAATAAATTCAGATTTACACATTTACTCAAGTAAATAAACAGAATTAATGATGGGCTAAAAATCTGCGGAATTCTGCAGAAAATCTGCGGAATACAGCGGAATACTGGTTGCTATTATTAATTGCTATTACTAACACTACTATGTTTGTAGTTTCAAATAAATAAGCACACATTTCTTATCTGTATAACAAAATTGATTAATTTAGTAGACTGTAACACATTTCTGTTTTATTTTAGTTCACATGTTATTTAAAATGCATACTGCGATTTTATTTATTTTTTAAATAGTTTTACATATTTTTATAGCTGTCATACAACAGCAGATTTTCCTCTTTGGATATACACATTGTACTTTCCATAAGTTGCTGACATACCACATTTAATTTGTGGTTAGTTTGAAAATTGCTCATAGATTTAGTTTTTGAGCAGCTCTTATGTTTTTGTTTTGTTTAAAATGCATACAATGTATGGTTATATATAATAGCAGCTTTTTTGGTGCCAAGTTTCGCCAAATTGATTCTGAATGGCAATTCAGATTACTTTAATTTATTTATTTCATAAAGGTTTTGTGTTTGTTGTGTTGCTAGTTTTCATACTCAAGTTAAGAAAGTAAATGTTTAAAGGTTTAAAACAAACACTTTTATGATGCTGAAGCAACTTTAGCTTTTGTTTTTTTTCTTTCTGAATATATTATTCTGCTGGTTTTCCACCTTGTAATTTTTTTTTGCTGCTGGTCTGACTTAAATAGTCAGTGTTGAAAAAAAACTTTTTGTTTAAGTCTGTTTTGTGTTTCAGTTGTGAGAATGCAAATGAGCTAAAACTGTGTAGTTGATCAACAGTATATTTTCTATGCAGCACTGAAGTGACGTTAAAAGGGCATTCATGGGAGCATTAAAAATGTTCTTTGGAAAAGTAACTTAAAAATAGCTGTAAACAGTAATGCATTACTTTTTGGTGTAAGTAATTAATAAAGTAATTGAGTTAATTTTTGAATGAAGTAACTGTAACTAGTTACTATTTTTCAGTAACTAGCACAACACTGCCCATAATGTTGTTTTAACATAATGTTGGTCAGTAGTATTTTATAAGTAGTAATAAATAAAGCATGTTTTTGTCATTATTTTTGTTATAGTAGATCCACAACGGCTGGGTGATTTGGCCTAAAATCTATATCTCGATTAATTGAACATTTGAACTCTACTACAATGAATGAACCTTTTTTTTTGGCCCTCATAGTTCACTGAAAAGTTTTGTGCAGTAAATATGCTCACATATTACAAGTGAAAGATTTCTGAATTAAAAGAGCATTACTTAATTTTAAAATAATTGAAGGAAACACACTATCTACTATCTATGATTATTTATTGAACATCAACGTTAAGCAACAAGTTGTGACTCCTTACACGATAGGGAAAGAAATAAAAAAAATTGACCTGGTAAGATTAGATTGATTATAGGTTCTGAATGTCAATTTCGATTACTTTTCAATTAGTTGCTCAGCCCTAAGAACCACAATTATTGTTTTTTTAGAATTATTTGAGTAAAATCTAGTTATTTTAACAGGAATCAGCATTGTTGAGATCCAAACAAAAGTCTCCCACACAGAATTAGTTTATATTCAACTTGATTATCAGAAACATTGACATTTTGTGCAAGTGAAATTTCACCTAAATTGTGTGAAAACAAATTGAGGTGAAGCATACCGTAACTACTTCATATGTTCATCATATTTTAATTCTTGGCCCTTCTCATCTTGTCTGACTGCTGCAGATCAATGCGGTTAGAAAACGTCTTTTTTTCTGTGGACTCAAATTTGATAAAGAATTTGGCGGTATAGATGCTGACATAAATCCCTGGCCTGGGTATATGGCCCATTCTTCTTTTGACTAACCAAAATAGGCCGGGGGTGGACTATGCATTGGAACCTGCATACTTATTGCATTAAGTTCAATCAATAAATTTCTCCTTTGTGCACTGTGCTGGCACATCCCCTCCTCTGAATCTCAATAAAGTAGAGTGCTCTCCTTGTAATGAAGATTGCTGTGCAACTTGATTACTTTTAGTGCATTCAAAGTGAGCAGTCCTGCACTGCAATTTCCCTGATGGCTCCAGCCTGGTCCCTGCTTTTAAATCGGCACCTTAAAGGGGGCTTGTCCGGGAGGATTGTGAATAGCAGCCTTGTATTTTTCACAGCATGGCGAAAGTCACTTTTTCTTTAGGTTTCTTTGCAGTAAGTGTTTTTATAAGATAAAGACAAATCTTGCAACTTTGATTGATAAGCCAGTAGCAACTAGAACAAGAGATTTGAGTGATGTCCAAAATCGCTTTCTAGACATTTATTTGTTAAGCAATCGGCAGCAGTCTGTAGGGAAAAAAACACTTTAACTATCATAACTCTGTCTCATTTTTTAAGCTTAAACACAAATTATTAAGAAGACTGTACTTTCATAGAACAGAATGGCTCCTGGGTGACACAAATCTTAGTTGAGATCTTTGAACGCCACTTTTTGTCTGCCGTCCCTACAATGTTTGGTGACATACAAAAGAGTGCACGTGCATGCCAGACATGATGCGTATCATGTATATGGGAGGGGGCCAAGGGGGGAAGAGTTATATTTTGTCTAAGGTTTTAACTCAGTGTAGGTTATCTCTGCATCACGGCACCAGCAGCCTGATAGAGGAAGAGCATCAACCCCCTCGTTCCTCCTCCCCTTGCCCCTGCTCTTACATCTATACTCACAAAAACACCTTCCGAAAGTTCTGACCTCTTGTGCGATCCAGTGCAAAGTACTAGAAGTCACCTTTTAATACGCCCCCCGCAGGACCTTCTTACACTTGCTTTTTAGAAGAGTCCTAATAACCTGAGTCTATTATTAACTTCCTTTTAAGCTCATTGATATGCTTTGTGTCTCGGGTCAGTCCGTGCTTTATGCAGGGTCAGCTTTGATGCTTTCAAGCACAACTGCTGATCTGTCAGGGTTGCTTTTTCTGTCTTTTAAGTCGACATGAAATCAAAATCCACTTTTTTTCTGTGAACTATTTTCCATTGTATGTTCCTCCAAAGACTTAAACGTATGTCTTTTGTAGTCTTTGTTCAGAGTACTCGAACATGTGCTTCCTTACTAAGACAACTCCCCTTTTCTGCTTACATCACTAAGGCCTTGTGTGTCATTGGTTAATATTAACCAATAGATATTGAGGAATAGTTTTAGCAAACTGATTAACTTTAGACTAGTACTGTAGAGCAGGGGTTCTCAACCTTTGTCATTTCGGGGCCCACTTCTTTCTCTGATCAATTTTTTTAAGGCCAACCTGTCTGACATTGTCTTTTTACGGCTTATATTGTCACATCCCCAGTCTGATCACGCTGTCTTCTTGTGTATGTTTGTTTACATGTCACGAGCGCACGTGAATGTTGTTTTGATCTGTCACCTCGTGCATCCCTCCCCCTTGTTACCCAATCTTTCTATTTACATAATTGATTCCACTCACCTGCAGTCCATGAGTAGCTCTCCTTCTGCTCTATTTATTCCCCGTGTGTGTGTTGTCTTGTGCTAGATCGTTATTTGCGAGTGCGCTTACGCTCAGCCACTCGTGTCGTGTCCTGTCTTGTTCTCTCTCTTCCTCTCTCTCTCTGCGCTATCCAGTGGGATTTCCGTGTCGCTGCAACGCCAGGTCCTTACATCCAGTGTTGGGTCTTTTTTCCTCATCTCCTTCTATTCCAGACCGGACTTCCTCTCGCTCTCGGAGCCCGCCGGCCTTCTCCAAAACACCGGCTTCCTCTCTCTCTCACTCGCTGCTCAGCATCCCCCACACGTCCGCCTCATCGAGCGCCCCCTGCCGGGTATAGTTGAGAAGGCAACTGAATTTCTGTTATTTTTGTGTGACTTTATTCCGGCTGTTTTGTTTTGTTTTTTCTTGTCTGAGGTTCACGAAGGGGACGACCTCCACCGGAAATATTTGTGCCAGGACTGTTGTCAGTTGCAGACAGCCCAGATACCTTTTTGTTCCGCTTTTTCCCTCCTGGCTGGATTTTTTGGATCCTTTTCTAGAAAGATATTTTGTTTGGATATTGAAAATAAATTCCCCTGATTCTCTCAAGCCTGCATTTGTGTCTCTTTAAGATCCCTGACAGAACGATCTAGCCGCTATGGACACAGCAGGCTCAGATTCCGTCCGAACCGCCGTTACACAGCAGGGAGCGTTGCTGGGGCAGCATGAGGTCAGGCTGACCAACACTTCACGAGAGGTGGACTTCCTGGCCAATCAGGTAGCTGAGTTGACAGCAAGAATACAAGAGCTGCAGCATGACGTTGCCCAGGGAGGGCAAGCGGCTCCTGGTCCTCACTATCAACATGAGCCTCGCTGCAATATCCCGCCACCCTATGATGGAGATCCGAATTCCTGCAGAGCCTTCCTATCCCAGTGTTCAGTGGTTTTCGCGCTACAGCCACGCACCTATGCCACGGAAGAAACTAAGGTGGCCTTTGTCCTGACGCTTCTCACTGGTAAGGCTCGTGACTGGGGGATTTCAGTTTGGGACACTCAAGCTCCTTGTTGCACTTCTTTTGATGAGTTCAGACAGGAAATGATAAAACTGTTTGACCGATCCGCTCGGGGCCAGGAGGCTGCTGATCAGCTGGCCCGTTTGCGACAGGCAGGGCGTTCAGTGACTGAGTACGCCATCCAATTCAAGACGCTAGCAGCGTCTTGTGACTGGAACCAGGGGGCCTGCAGATCCATGTTCCGCGCAGGACTGGAGGAGGTGATTCAGGACGAGTTAGCCACCATCGATCTGCCTCATGACTTCGACGACCTGATCAACATGGCTCTACGGGTGGAGGGACGTCTACGCCGCCGCCATCAACGCTCTGCACCCCGCTCACCCTGGAGGACTGAGGACACCTTTCCCGTCTCTGATGCCTCCAACTCCGCTTCCGCTGGTCCAGAGCCTATGCAGGTGGGACGCCTCCGGCTCACCCCCCAGGAGAAGCAGCATCGCCTCGCTAAGGGCTTGTGTCTGTACTGTGGCAAGCCAGGACATTTCGCAGCCACCTGTCCTTTAAAAGGCACAGCTCGCCAGTGAAGAGGGGGATCCTGGTGAGCGCTACTCCTTTTTTGCATTCCTCCCCTTCTCGTACTGTTATTCCTGTCTCTGTCCAGTTTGGGGATCTTTCTAACTCCTGTTCGGCCTTGATCGATTCTGGAGCTGAGGGTAACTTCATGGATCGTTCCTTGGCCACTTCGTGGGGGATCCCTGCTCTTGCTCTTTCTGACCCTATCCCTGCCCGTTCTCTTAATGGCACTCTTATTACCACTGTTTCCCATAGCACCCCTCCTATCACACTCATTGTTTCAGGCAATCACTGTGAGGTCACCACGCTGCTCCTCCTTGACTCCCCAAGTGCCCCCATAGTTTTAGGGCATCCATGGCTACTGCAGCATGGCCCACACGTTGATTGGTTGAATAATTCAATTTTGTCATGGAATCAGTGTTGTCTTGCTTCGTGTTTGGGTCCTGCCTCTTTTCCTGTTTCTTTGTGTCCTGTCCCGCAGGTGGAGTCGGCTGATCTGGCTGGGGTTCCGGCGGAGTACCATGATCTGCGTCAGGTGTTTAGCAAGTCTCGGGCCACCTCCTTGCCTCCCCATCGTCCTTATGATTGCGCCATTGAACTCCTCCCAGGCACTTCTCCGCCGAAGGGTCGATTATTTTCCCTTTCTGGTCCTGAGAGAGAGGCCATGGACCGTTACATTAACGAATCTCTTAAAGCTGAACTCATCCGACCCTCCTCTTCCCCGGCAGGCGCTGGGTTCTTCTTTGTCAAAAAGAAGGATGGCTCCTTGCGTCCTTGTATCGATTATCGAGGGCTTAACGACATCACTATCAAGAACAGGTACCCCTTACCTCTCATGTCGTCTGCCTTTGAGTTATTGCAAGGAGCCAAGGTCTTTACCAAACTTGACCTCCGGAATGCCTACCATCTGATCCGCATACGTGAGGGGGATGAGTGGAAGACCGCCTTTAACACCCCTACGGGACACTTTGAGTACCGGGTCCTACCATTCGGTCTGACCAATGCCCCGGCGGTCTTCCAGGCCCTGGTCAATGATGTGTTGAGAGACATGGTTAACCGCTTTGTCTTTGTGTACCTTGATGATATTTTGATATTTTCCCCATCCCCACAGGTACACACTCAACATGTTCGCCAGGTGCTACAACGGCTGCTGGAGAACCAGCTCTATGTTAAAGCGGAGAAGTGCGTATTCCACGCCCAGTCGGTTCCCTTCCTAGGATTCATAATTTCGGCAGGAGAGATCCAGGCAGACCCCTGTAAGGTAAGGGCTGTTGCCGAGTGGCCAACTCCTGACTCGCGTAAGGCTCTGCAGCGATTCCTGGGGTTTGCCAACTTTTATCGGCGATTCATCAGGAATTTTGGTCAGATTGCTGCACCCTTAACGGCACTCACCTCTCCTAAGGTACCGTTCAAATGGAAAGCTGATGCTCAGGAGGCCTTTGATAAATTAAAGTCCCGTTTTATCTCTGCTCCTGTCTTGTCTATTCCAGATCCTGAACGGCAATTTATTGTTGAGGTAGATGCCTCTGATGTCGGAGTAGGCGCAGTCCTATCTCAGCGGTCATGTCTGGATGGGAAAGTGCATCCCTGTGCCTTCTTTTCCCACCGCCTGAGTCCTTCTGAACGGAATTACGACATAGGTAACCGGGAGTTGTTGGCGGTCAGGTTGGCTTTGGGGGAGTGGCGTCACTGGTTGGAGGGGGCAGCTCAGCCTTTTCTGGTCTGGACGGATCACAAAAATCTGGAATATATCCGTTCAGCCAAGAGGCTGAGCTCCCGACAGGCTCGCTGGGCCCTTTTCTTTGGCCGTTTTAATTTTACCCTGTCTTACAGGCCAGGATCCAAGAACATAAAGCCGGATGCTCTCTCCCGTCTGTTTGAGGCCCCAGGGGAAGTGGAACCACCCGACACCATTATACCCAAGGAAGTGGTGGTGGCATCCATCTCCTGGGACATCGAAAGACGGATTGAGCAAGCCGGACGGATGGGTCCAATACCGAGGGGGGTCCCGGCGAGCAAACTGTTTGTTCCAGCCAAGATGCGCTCAGAAGTTATCCAGTGGGGTCATTCCTCCAAGTTGACCTGCCACCCAGGAGTTCGGAGATCACTGGCTGCCATCCGCCAGCGATTTTGGTGGCCATCTATGGCCAAGGACGTCAGGCAGTTCGTGGCTGCCTGCTCGGTTTGTGCTCGGAACAAGACGTCCAATGCACCTCCCGTTGGTCTGCTCCGTCCTCTTCCCATCCCTTCCCGCCCCTGGTCACACTTGGCCCTTGATTTTGTCACTGGTCTTCCTGAATCTAAAGGCAACACCGTTATCCTCACGGTGGTGGACCGCTTTTCCAAAGCAGCCCATTTCATTCCCCTCCCCAAGCTTCCCTCAGCCAAGGAGACAGCACAGGTGGTGATTGATCACGTTTTCCGGATTCATGGTCTTCCGGTCAATGTGGTCTCTGATAGGGGCCCCCAATTTGTCTCCCGGTTTTGGAAGGAATTCTGCCGACAGATCGGGGCCTCAACGAGTCTGTCTTCTGGATTCCATCCCCAGACCAACGGGCAGTCCGAGCGGGCAAACCAGGATTTGGAACGTACTCTCCGCTGCCTGACGTCCCACAATCCTAGCTCTTGGTGCCAACAACTGCCCTGGGTGGAGTATGCTCATAACTCCCTCCCGTCATCTGCTACAGGTATGTCTCCATTTCAATGCTCCGTGGGTTTCCAACCTCCTTTGTTTCCCTCACAGGAACCCGAAGCTGCGGTCCCGTCTGCCCTTGCGTTTGTCCAGCGGTGTCGCCGCACTTGGAAGAGAGCTAGGGAGGCCTTGGCCCGGGTTAATAGACGGACTAAAGCAGCGGCTGACCAACATCGGACTCCTGCTCCCCGCTACAGGTGTGGTCAAAGAGTATGGCTTTCCACTAAGGACCTGCCTCTTAGGGTAGCCTCACGCAAGTTGGCACCCAGGTTCATTGGACCATACCGGATCACCAAGGTCTTGAGTCCGGTGGTGGTACAGCTCAAGCTCCCCCCCACGCTTGGTCGGGTACACCCTACTTTTCATGTATCTAGGGTTAAACCTGTGCTGTACTCACCTCTTGTTCCATCTGCCCCAACCCCCCCTCCCCCCCGCCTAGTGGATGGTTCCCCAGTTTATACTGTGCGGAGATTGTTAGATGTCAGACGGAGAGGTCGGGGCTTTCAATACCTTGTGGACTGGGAGGGTTATGGTCCAGAGGAAAGGAGCTGGGTTCCGGCCCGGGATATTCTGGATCAGGCGCTGGTCAGGGACTTCCGTCGGCAACGAGGTGAGCCCCTCCATGCAACGCCTGGTGGCGTTCGTAGGGAGGGGGGTACTGTCACATCCCCAGTCTGATCACGCTGTCTTCTTGTGTATGTTTGTTTACATGTCACGAGCGCACGTGAATGTTGTTTTGATCTGTCACCTCGTGCATCCCTCCCCCTTGTTACCCAATCTTTCTATTTACATAATTGATTCCACTCACCTGCAGTCCATGAGTAGCTCTCCTTCTGCTCTATTTATTCCCCGTGTGTGTGTTGTCTTGTGCTAGATCGTTATTTGCGAGTGCGCTTACGCTCAGCCACTCGTGTCGTGTCCTGTCTTGTTCTCTCTCTTCCTCTCTCTCTCTGCGCTATCCAGTGGGATTTCCGTGTCGCTGCAACGCCAGGTCCTTACATCCAGTGTTGGGTCTTTTTTCCTCATCTCCTTCTATTCCAGACCGGACTTCCTCTCGCTCTCGGAGCCCGCCGGCCTTCTCCAAAACACCGGCTTCCTCTCTCTCTCACTCGCTGCTCAGCATCCCCCACACGTCCGCCTCATCGAGCGCCCCCTGCCGGGTATAGTTGAGAAGGCAACTGAATTTCTGTTATTTTTGTGTGACTTTATTCCGGCTGTTTTGTTTTGTTTTTTCTTGTCTGAGGTTCACGAAGGGGACGACCTCCACCGGAAATATTTGTGCCAGGACTGTTGTCAGTTGCAGACAGCCCAGATACCTTTTTGTTCCGCTTTTTCCCTCCTGGCTGGATTTTTTGGATCCTTTTCTAGAAAGATATTTTGTTTGGATATTGAAAATAAATTCCCCTGATTCTCTCAAGCCTGCATTTGTGTCTCTTTAAGATCCCTGACATATATGAAATTCTTATTTAAAACTTTATTTATTAACAAATCCTTTTTAAAACACTCACAGGACATTAATTTAGACACTTTTGCGTATATATTAAATAGTTCATACAAAAATACACAAAAGAGACTTTCACTTCCACTTCACTCATAGTTTGTGAATAAACAGACTTACGTGTACTGCCTGCAGACGCAATCATGAGGCTGTTTCTGTGCCGATGTTTAAGTTATCAATCATAGAACTGGAGATAGTGCATTACTTCCATCATTTTATTATAGCACATTAACAATGAAATCCAAAAATTATAGTATAATATTGAGAGTTAATAAATAATTATAATTTATTAAATGCATTTTCTCGTGGCCCAATGGTTGAGAATTCCTGCTATAAAGAGAGTCATTTTAACAGTTTTTATTTTTATTTTGTCATTTGATAACTTTATAAAAATAAAACCCATATCAGTATAGTAATGTTGGGGCAGTCTTGGGCAAATATTTAGAGAGTTGGAATTGTGACCCAAAGCTTGCAGAGTCCTGGCACTGGCAGGGATTGTAGGTCGGGGCAGTGAATAACCCAGTACCCAACTGCTCCCGGGGTAGCCCACTGCTCCAGGTGTGTGTTCACAGTGTGCAGTGGTTTACAATGGTTAGCACTGACACCTCACAGCAAGAACATCCCATCTGGGCCAGCTGTCATTTCTGTGTGGAGATTGCATGTTCTCCCTGTGTTGGCATGGGTTTCCTCTGGGTGCTCCGGTTTTCCCTGCAGTCTAAAGATATGCTATAAGTGAATTGAATAAATGAAGTTGCCCATAGTGTATTAGTGTGTGTGTGTGTGTGTGTGTGTGTGTGTGTGTGTGTGGGAATATGATAGTGAATGGGTGTTTCCCAGTACTGGGTTGTGGCTGGAAGGACATCCGTTGCATAAAAAATATGCTGAAATAGTTGGCGGTTCATTCCGCTCTGGCAACCTCTGATAAATCAGAGACTAAGCCGAAGGAAAAAGAATGAATGATTAACTATGGTACTATGAATTTTCCTAAATTTGTGTACAGCATATTTCATTCTGGATTTTTTTTTTAATTACGAAAAATTTAACAGTTGAGTATTTCAACTCTGAATGGCCATAACAGTCAAATTGATCACATGTGTGCCTTTGTTGCCTTGTAACTTTCTGCAAACAAAAATATAATTTGACTTCAGACATGACTTTTAAACTTTCCCTCCTTACAAACAAAGTGAAGTATGCACTTTTGTAAGTAGCCTTGTACAAAATTATAGTACTAAAACATGACATTAAAATGTTTCAAAATACAGTTGTTATAAAACGTACTCTAAAATGAAAACTACAGAATTGTGGCCATTCTAGTTATAGAATTCTGAAAGTTACAGTGTTAAAGAGCATTTACAGCACAAATAATATAGATTATAATAATTATATTAATGTCCACACCAACATACAATCATTTTCTGTTTATTAGTGAACTGCAGTTTTGCCGTCTGCCACTTTAAGTTTAGTGCATTCTTATTGACTCATTTTTTTTAATCATTTATCATTTGGAAAAAAAAAATCACACTGAAAGTGACTGTAATGTTATTGTTCCTCTGTGTTGTTATTTTTTTTTTATCTACAACTTACTGTATGTGGTTTAGACTTTGCTATTACAGTAATTACAGGACTCTATTTTGTAATGCACCCATCATATAATCAATTCCCAATTGAATATTTTTTTCCTTGTTAAATATACTGTTTTACTTGAGGATGTCTCAATAAAAACGAATGGTTAAGTATTGATTAATGAGGTTAGAACTTATTTGGATTTCAAATACTGTTAATTTCATGTCCAGGATTTTCAAGGCAGTGTTAGTCAGAAATTGTCCCATTATATTTCCTCTGCTTATATTCTCATTTTCATGTCTGTTTTCAATTCCATAAACTTTTGCAACTTGTCACGAAGTTGTTCGTTTATATTCCAAGCGGTAAGCCCGAGTGTATCTCAATGTGTTTTTAAATATGCATGATGTTAAAAAGCGACTGTCCTGGTTACAGGATTTTGTCTGGCGGTGTAACCGGCTGGGGAAATTATACATGTGTCTGGTCTTGCTGTAAATATTTCAGTGAGTGTCAGTGAGTTGAGGGATGGCAGCTCAAGAAAGTATGGAGCTTGGCAGACCTCAATACACCACCATACTGAAGACACGAACTGTCAACTGTTCAACCTCAGTGTGCGGAGCTATAGCCATGCTTTTATACACTCTTTGTTTGATGTTGCAGCTGTGTTGCATTACATATTCCCTTAGGGATTACAAAAAGTATCTATCTTCCCATCTACCTACATCTGAAGGGAAATTACTCTATTCTTGTGGAACCTCCTGAGAGGTCTTGTCTGGAAGCAGCTTTGAATATTCAGCATGATATGTAAAAGACTACATATCAGTTGCACATGCTTTGAGAATGACTTGATTCCTTGAATTTACTTAATTTTTTTATGTTATGGGGTTGTAAACTATTTGTTTACATTGAATTTAAACAAATAAATTAATTTGAACATTATTAAATTTAATTTGTTTGTTTAAATACAACTCAAATAAATTGTTTGCAACAATTTTGCAGATAACATTTTTTTTCAGAGTAGTTCACAGAATAGTTTTCTTTTAGTTAGAGTATTATTTGAGTGCTATATTTTGTTAATCATTCACAAATTGGTCAAAATAAATAAACTTTACTCAAATTTAGTATTATTCCACTAAGAGTTAAACATAGTTATTATGCTATCTAAAAATGAACATAAATGTCTGAGAAAACAGCATGGTGCGGTTTTTGTTAATGTTGTGTTCCTGTCAGCTTAGTGTGTTACAAATCATTTACAAATTGGTTAAAAAAACAAATATATTCCACCAAAAGCTAAAACATAGGTATTATGCTACCTAAAATGAATATAAATGTCTGAGAAAAAAAAATGGTACTATCTTTGTTACCTTTGTGTTCCTTTCTGCTTAGTGTGTTACAAATCATTCACTTGATGGTACCATGATGGTTGGCATTCTACTAATGCAGCTTGTAGGGTTTTGGCGCAGAGCTAATAAGTTGTTTGCCAGATTTTGCTGTACTCTAACATGACTGTTTTGTTCTCTTCTTCTCTTTCATGTTCCATCACTGGCCTTGTGGACTGCTATTTCAGGTAAGACACTCACTGACTTTCATCATTCCCCAATAAGCCGTCATCTGTCTCTGCATCGCTCTCTTTTTTTTCCTTGTCTTCTCTTCATACCCGGTGCTTTCTTACATCTCCATCAGCTGTAATTGCAGCCCTCATGCTTTTCCTTCAGTCTTTCTTCCAAGACTGATCATGTTGGGGCAGGAAGTAAATATGAACATTACTTCCATGTTGTCAGGCAGCGTTCTACAGTATGTAGTGAACCTGGACCACCTAACCAGTCATATATGTGTCTTTTTTTCTTAAATTGAAATTTATACATCACCTGAAAGCTGATTAAGATTCTAAACCCTTGCGACTGGTCAACTAATTGCTTTTTACATGCATACTGCTAATTAAAAATTCTGTTTTTATGTATGTAATGGTACAGTAGTACATTTAGAAAATATTTTCATAGAATATGATGTTTGCTTATTATTCTAATGATATAATGTTATAGATAAAAAACTCTAATTTTAACCCATACAATGTGTTATTAGCTGTTGTCAAAAATACCCCGGCAACAAAAGGTTTTATGGTGCAGGATCACATTTATTGGGGCTTTCAATTGATTCAGATTAATAATATGTGACATGATAAGCTAAATAATCAACACTTTATTTAATAGTCCTGTACTCAGAGCAGCATTCTGTCTTTCTGCTATCTGATATAGTTTACTTACACATCATCAGAACAGAAGTCTAGAATTTGGGCTTTACATGGACTTGTTTGTTCCATTTTTGACATCATAAATTGTGAAAATTACAGATAAAAGAAGGCTTTAAGATAAATATATATTTTTAAATTCTTTAAGAGGCCAAATTCTGAGTGAGATGGTGAGTTTTTTTTAATTTGTCTATAGACTACACTTTTTAGTTTAAAACAAGTTTTACTAGATCCCTAATTTTGTTTTCTTAAATGAAGGATTATAACAAATTTGTATTTAAAAATAAGTATTTTTTCATATTCTTTATTATTATTTTTATTTAAAATGCTATTCTCATAACTTTAAATGTAAAACTGTAATTATTTGTAATAATTTGTATATAAATACTTTGTAATAAAATAGTATGGTAAGCACTTTGACAAAATTGAAGGAAATATTTTTAGTGCATCAAAAAGTGTGGTTATGATCACCATCTGACAAGCCAATCCAGCAAAAAAATTGTGCTTAAAATGACATTTAATGCAGTATTTAAACCTCGCAAAAGACAAATAACTGCTGCAAAAAAATCATTTTCAGAAAAAAGAGCCACCTTTTTCAAAAGGCTAGCTATAGCCAGTATGTATTTATTTTATTTTCATTTTATGTCAAGTCTCTTCTATACAGGTGTTGAGAATTAGCAAGTCTGCTAAAACACGTAAACGAACGCATTTGGTGTGTCCAGTGTAATTGTGATGTCCATTTCAGTCAAACAAACAAACAAACAAACAAACAAACAAACAAACAAACAGAAAAAACAACAACTTAGCAACATGCTAATGTCAAACTCTAGAATCAGTTCTTATCTTTACTGACCTCAAATGCCAAGATTTGTATTTGGAATGCTACCTTAGAATACAGCTGCCTACAACAGCAACAGCAACTTGGTAGTTTTTGTAATGCAGATAAAATATTGCTTGCCAGATTTACCATACTCATAATGTCTTTTTTTAGATTAGATAGAGTAACTGATTGTGGTTTTATCATGCTATTTGTTATTGAATATTGATAGCCACCTTTTCCTTTCTCCAGCTATACTTCCTTTATCCCAGCCCTTTTGTAAACTGATGTCTGCACCTGTCATACCTTGACATAGAAAGACAATAAGAGAATAACAATGTGTGCGTGTGTGTGTTCTTGAGTACTCTCATATGCAGCGTTGGCCAGAGCTCGATAGTCCTGCTGTGAACAAACAGCCCTCTCTGCTCCTTTTAGCCAAGCATCTGTAGCAGTTGAAGAAATCAATAGACATAAAAATGTTTCTTGTTAGAGAAAATTAGTGAAAACACATTGTCGTTTAAGTGGGACGGAAGTGCTGTAAATGGTTTATATTTTAACCAATAAAACATATATTCCAACCCAAAAAATAAAATACATTTTAGCATATATTATGCAGTGTAGCCAGGTGACATACTTTTTTATAATTTCTGCAAAAACAGGAGAATTGTACTAAAACAAACTGTTTCTTTGGAAAGGCCAGCATATCAGAACAGAATAGTAACATTACATTAATATTAATATTGCGCTTTACAAAAAAAAAAAAAAAAACCTAATAAACAACTACACTATTCAATAACCTTTCAGAAATGTACTGGCATTTTCTAGAAATTGTTTCAACCTCTTCTTCTCCATCATCTGACTCCAGTTTGAACATGTAAAGCTTTACGCTACTAGACATTTCTGACCTTATGTCTGCTAAGTTGAGACGCACTTGTTTTGTTGTTTCTGGAGTGTCAGAATAGCATGTAAAATCTCCGCCCTCTTTTGGAAATCAACAGCTTATTTGCAATAAAAGACACACTCACACAAATATTGTGACAAGCTGTAATAAATTATCTATAGGTTATTTTAAGCTGAAACTTCACAGACATTCAGAAGACGACAGAGATTCATCTCATTGAAAATGTAACATGCTGTACGTAAATATCATTTTTTTCTAAATATAACAAATGTAAATTATATATTTTGTAAATGCAGGTTAACTATATGTAAATGCTTGACCGCTGTACTATCCACCCTATACACAACACTTTAACCCAGGGGTTTCAAACTCAATTTGGCGGCAGGGCCATGGGCCATGTCTGTGACTGACAGTTCATAGGAGGGTCGTTTTAACTTTCAAGCACAAGAAAAAAGTGGAAACCTGATGTAATTGATGCACTCAGACATCTTTCCCCAGAGTTTATGCAGTCAAAGCTCCTTCTTTTTGTTTCTTGTTTCACACATTGAAGCTTAAATTGCTATATAAAACTACTACAGTTTAATAATATGCATAATAATAATAATAATACTTATGTCCCAATCAATTGTTGCTTAACCAAAACTTGAAAGCAGACTGGGTAACTTTAGTGACTTTACAGGCAATTGCTCTTCTCAATATATTTATTTTTTGTAAAACTACAACAAAGAAGGACAAAGTTTGTACATATTCACATTTTACTTTAACATGTTTAGCTAGCAGTAAAACTTTACAAATTTTTTTATACATTTACTTTTTTTTATACAAATAATATACACTTAACATACATCTGAGAAAAATCTATTAGATGAGACCATTTGAATCGAATATTAGCAAAATGATCATATTAACAACACCAGAATAACGTGTAAGCCATGAAGAAGTGTTTGTACAACAAAACATAGGTGGTATAAAACTGATTATAATCAAAAGACCCTTAAATATTTACAAAAATAGAGCTTTAGTAAAAAATAGAGCACTTACGGACATATATTTTAATGCTTAAATCAGCACCAGAAATAACCTCTCGTCCGCATGCTGAGAGAACCCAAAAGTAACCTGGATATATAGTAAAATCATTTAAATGTCCAGTAGGTAGGCGATCAAAACCACAAGTGTCTATATGCAACTACACAACAATGATAGTAAATAAAAAAATATGTGTTTTAGTGGGCTGAATCTTGTTATATTTTGATGTCAGTTGTGGGCTGGAGGGAGGAAGTGGGAAGGCTGCAAATGGCCTGTGGGCTGGCAGTTTGAGACCCTTGCTTTAACTCTTTCTTATTTGGACTGATTGTAGTAATGTGCTTTTTGAATGATAGTTACTGTAAAAAGCACTATACAAAATAAACTTCAATTAAATTGAATGATCATACGGGCAGTAATAAATATGGATGCCACAATACTCTGTATAATATTGAACCATTCGGTATATTTGATTACATTTTTCAGTTTATCTAAGTCAGAATTACTGTTAGTTACATGAAAAACCTGAAAAGCATTGTTTCTTTTAGTAAAATCGTTGCTATATTTTATTCATTTGGCATTTTTGCTTGTTGATTTTTTTCTTTCATTTTTATTTGCCAGTGCTTTTTTTTACCGAACATAACATATACCGAACTGTACCAAAACCGTTATCGAAAACCAAACAGAACCATGAGAAGTCTGTATTGTTACACCCCTATTAATAACTTTAAAAATATGTCCAAGATTCCACACTATTAGCATTTAATTCACACAACTGATGATCAGAAATGAGCAGTTTTAGGAGCACCCTGATTTATTATTTTTTTGCTCATGCAGGAAGTTTCATATGAAAAGCGGTGCTGAGACGCAAAAACACACACAATCTGCATTGTGAGGAAGCTGTGTGCTTTTTTTGTGTCAGTGGTGGGCCTGTGCTTTAAGCTGTCCTTTTTAAGGACGTCCTTTATCATGTATATTAAAAGCCAGGAGACAGTCAAAACAAGCCTTGTGTCTCATAAAGCGGACGTGAGGGAGAGGCCCTTTCATCTCTTGAAGCCCGGCCCTTCCTGTAAACCTCCTCACGGCCTCTCCGGCACCTCGCTCCTCGCTCTAAAAGCCTCTTTTATTGGCCTCTATCTCATGGGACTGGGTGCTTGTCCTGTTACTGGTCTTGTATCCCCGCTTGGCATTGAGCTCAGACACTCATAATGAAGCGTAATGCGGAGAGCGCAGTCTAACAGAATGCTAATATTTGTCTTTGTGAATTCTTCAAAGTGAGCGATGCAGTTTTCATTCTCCATCAGCTGTTTATTTTTTTATCTTGGCACTGTGCTAGCTCAGCGCTAACGGGCCGCTTCATTAAAGCGGAGTGCCGTAGTGTCAGAGCCAGACACTGCAGGCTTTGTATTGGTTAATAGGATTTTTATGCTCCCTCTGCCCTTTGTGGTTTCGAAATGTTTTAACTATTAATTTTCCCAGAACTGTTAAAGAGCTGTGGCTGGGAAAGTTCACCTAGCTGCTTTAGTATGTGTCAGGGTTGCGGTAAATATTTATTATTATGACTACTTTATTTTGCAGGTAATAGAGCAATACATAGACATGGTAACACAATGTAGCTATATATGGTATATACTAGTATATATTGCAGTATGTACATAGGTACATCAGTTTTCCTTCAAATAATCTGACCAATTATAAATAGTAAATTGAAAAAAAGATTGTTTAATATATATATACATATATAACAATATATACATATGCATATTGGTTATTGTTTAAATAGCCCAATTTGACCAATTATAAATACTAAATTAATTGTTTAATATATATAAATATATCATTAAACTTTTAACATTAAACTAAAGAAATTTAAAGAAAAGCTTCACTGCCAAAATGAAAGACTAAAAGAGCAGTAAAAAAAAGAAAAAAAATATTATAAAAGCTTAGTGATTAATGTAACACTGATTTATTAACTCGTTGAATAATTAATTTATTGCAATAACAGAGACGGTCACCTTTACCAAAGGGACGATGTCGCCCAGACATATGACACAGATCGTCTGTAACATTTTCAGAGGACAGTTAGAGGTATTCCTCACCTTTACATCATGCTGATTAGCTCATTTATTTAGGTGTCACCCTTGAGTTTAACCTTAACATTTGATATGTATTGTCCTGCAGTTCATTATGACGTGTCTGTGTGTTATTGCATTTGTAGATTATTTGTGGGGGTGGTTCTTGTAAATAGAAATTGTGTGGGTCCAAATATCTGAGACCACTAGTAAAAATATACCTTTTAATATGATATGGTTATATACGCAGTGGGTAGCACAATGGCCTCACACCAAGAGGGTCGCTGGTTTGAGCCCCAGCTGGGTCAGTTGGTGTTTATGCGTGGACTTATGCGTGCATGTTCTCCCTGTGTTTGCTTGGGTTTCTTCCCGGTGTTTCCCCCACAAGTCCAAAGACATGTTGTATAGGTGAATTGGTTAAGCTAAAATTGTCCATAATGTATGTGTGTATATGATTGTGTGTGGATGTTTCCCAGTGATGGATTGCAGCTGGAAGGGCATCCGCTGCGTAAAACTTGTGCTTGATGAGTTGGCGGTTCATTCCGCTGTGACGACCCCAGATTATCAAGGGGAGTAAGCCAAAAAGAAAATGGATGAATGGATGAATAATATGGTTTTATGTTTATATTATAATGTCAATAACACAAATGTATTAGCAACATAAATAAAATTAATCAGATAGATAAAATATCATTCATTTTTTTATTTCTTTTGGGCTTAGTTTAATAAAATAAAATAAATAATAAAAAAACATTTTTACAGTGCACAATTAAATTATGTCAAAACAAACAATTATTTTTTTAAATACAGTTAATCATGATAAATTTTTGGCCAGCTCTAATAATAATTAAATATTAGATTGTATGTTTAAGATATGTAAATACGATTCTGAATCACATATCATGTGATTAACAATAGTTTTATTTCTTTTGTTTTAATGTAAAGAATATTTACATCTTACATATTCAGTGTTTTCCGACATTTGAACAGCACTTCATTTGCATCATGCATCCCACTCTCAGCTCCTCCTGGGATTGTTTTCACGCTAAAGAACATGCTAAAGTTTAAACCTGTCTTCTGTCAGCAGAAGACAAAACTCAATATCCTTCCTGACACATCGATGGCTGAAAAAACACATTCACTCAGAGCCAACTGATACCGAAATCCTTTCTAGTCCATTTTGCAGCTTTAAAAAGAGCTTTATCTTATCCAGCTGGTGCCACTACACGCATGTTTCTCTCAGCCTGCTGTGTTCAGTGATAGTGTGTGTTGGAGATGCTCGTCGTCTATAGATTACAGATGAGTGGCTTCTCCATGCCGGATCCGGTTTCTCTCCAGACTCATTCAGGAGGGTCTTTTGAAGTGTCGTAGTGAGAAAGAGGGACAGAATAAGTGGACCAGGCTTGGGAGGGGAGGTGAAGGGGTGCAGGAATGCAGATTTCATACTCATTCAGATAATGAGATTATAGGGCAAGAATTCCAACGATTCGGTTTCCACCCACAGGTCTTTGCTGATCTGCCAAGGTGCTCTCTGTGTTCTTTTTTTTTTCTTTACTTCCCCACCTTGTACCTTACTTTTTCTTTCTAATCGAAGGGTTAGAAATTGTGCAAGCGTTTCTTTTGACCCTAATTGTGAATTTGTTTTCTTGACATCACAAGGTGTGAAACTTTTAAGCTTTACTTAAATGAAAAAATATATATATTATTTATGTATACACGGAGAACACTGTGCTTTGTTCCTTGTTTTAGGAGTAATACACTAATTAAATAAAATATTAAAAAAGTAAATTATTTTACTAACCATTATGACATTCTAAATCTGTATTTTTTAATCTAATACTAAATAATAGAGGATTTATCAAATAAAATAATATAATATTAATATAAATATTTTATTATAAATACATTACATTCTGTTTGATATTTTTGTGAACGTTTAATTAAATTTTATTTTTAATGTTGGGGAAAATGTTATTGTGATTAATCGCATCCAAATAAAAGTTTGTTTTGGCATATTGTTTTGTTTCTATGTACAGTTTGTCTGTGTATAACACATATATATATATATATATATATATATATATATATATATATATATATATATATATATATAAAACACACACATATATTGGGTTCTATTTTAATGATCTAGGCACAGAGTCTAAAACGCATGGCACAAAAGCATTAAGGACATCTCTGAATCCACTTTTGCTATTTTAAGGACGGAAAAATATGCTTTGCGCTGCGGTGCATGGTCTAACAGGGTTGCAGTTATTCTCTTAATAAGTTATGGGTGTGTTTTAAACATAACATGTACTAAACTAATCATCTCCAAGTATCCTGAGTATCATCTCCCATTCCCCATAGGAGTCAGCTGAGTCACGCCATGGCGCATTTGCTCTTTTACATAGCAGAATTTGTAATTGGAAAAACTGAACACTTCACTAGCAAGTTAAACAGACCTCCTCCATTCGGCCTCTTTACTTACTCTTTACTTTACTTTTACTCTTTACTCCTTTACTTTTGTGGATAAGAAACGGTGTTGAACACTCTCCACTGAAGACATCCATTAGCCTACATATTTAATTTTGTTTGTTAAGCACAAAGGATTGTTTCAAAAATATCTAAATTTAGATCTAATTTCCAGCAAACAAATAAATGAACAATAATAACAAAGTGTGGTCAAAACACAAAAAGTTATATCCAAACACACGTCCTATTCCTATACTCCATACAGTGATGCATTCGTCTCCAAAACCTGACAGGTGGAAAAATCTAAACTTTTTTAATTAAAAACAAATATAAATCTGCATATAATAACCATTACTAGTAAAAATAGCATTATACAATGTGTATGCAGATCGTCATGTATGAACGAGATGAAGATAGCATGGAGGCAGTGGTTTTTATATTAATGTAGAAGATAAAAATTTTTGTAATATCTTAATCCTTTTATTCTTTTTCATTTGTAAAGATATTTGTGTATTGCTGTACATCCTGTGTGTATTAGGCAATGTGTAGGCATTTAAGACACACAACTTACGCGCTCTGCGCTGGCCTTTAGACCTGCTTTTAGCTGGTCAATTGTACAGTCTATTTTAGTTTCTCAAAATAGCAACGCTCCAACAATGCGTCTTAACACACCTCCTTTCTAGACCGGAACACCCATGAGTCCACAAAGTGGTGCAAATGGGTTTGCTATTTAAACAACATGGCACAAAGCAGAAAATGAGGGTGGCGTTGGTCTGAAAATAGCAACAAATCGTGCCAAACAAATCTTACACCTTATTGCGCCGGGTGTATGATAGGGCTCTTTATGTCAAAACAAACTTTATCTTGGATGCGATTAATCATGATTAATTTTTGCCCTGTGCTTTTTTATTTAACATTTATATATTTAGTTATGCAAATATTTGTTGTCTCCTAGTTTTCACTTTCCTTATGTGTCCTTTCCTTGTATGTAAGTATAAAAGCAATGGAGGAAAAATTATTGTGGTAGTAGGAAGTAGGAAGGAAAGAATGCAGGTGGGTCAGTCGGTTGGTGGCAAACCCTGAAAGAAGCTAAAAATTAGAAGGAATGTGAGTAAAAAATAATAATACATTTAAATTATGACCAAAATTACTGTAACTTTTACTTGCTTTATTTGTTTCAATGTCTTGATATATTAAAACAATTCAATTTTTTTAAATATAATTTTCATTTTCTGTTTTTATTTTAGATTTTATTAAAATGTTTGTACTTTAGTTAAGATTTGTTTAGTAATTTAATTAAATGTGTTTGTTAATTTAGATTTTTGTTATTGTTCTTACCTTTGTATATCAGGTATAGTAGTGTGCTGTTGTACATGTTAGGCACACGTCTTTCTCTTTGTGTGGTTAATATTTGTGTGTGTGTGTTGTCTGGTGACTGGTAGCTGTTGGCTGTTTTTGTCTAGTTCAGGTAACCCGAGCGCTTTGGTTGACGAGGCTCGTCCAGTCCATTCATTCGCTCATAATGAATGTCGACAAGATCCATTGTCCCACCCATTTTTCCACTGCAAGGGGAAATAGTATCTGGAGAATACGTGCCTTCACCATCCTGCCTGGCATCCCCAAAAGCTGGAGCACACAGTTAAATGAATGACTTCCGGCTCTTTAGATTTTCTCCACTTTTGTAACATTAGCTCTCTATTGTCTTTTTTATCTTGTCAGAGATGGTAGTGGTTTAAATTAGATTGTTTAATTACAAAATATTAAACAAAGTATGTAAAACGTAAAGGTGTTATAGAGGGGATTGTTTCAATAAGCTAAATTGTTCTCCAGCATATACATAGTAGATATATGGAATGGTCATGAATCTTATTGAGAACACCGTCCACACCGGGTGCAAAGTGATACGCACATCTTTTACAATTCTAGATATTGTTTTCTGTGAGTTTCCGACTCACTGGTGCTGTCAATTACAAATGTAATGTATAGAAAACAATGTATAGACATGGTTTGACAGACTTTTGTTCCAAGCCTCTCTCGTTTTCAAAATTAGAGTCTCAAATACATAGTGAGTTATTATTTGCTTAGATAAACTTAAATATAAATGGAATACTTTTACCATTGTTGTAATCTTACTCTGAAGTGTTGTGGCCTGTAAAACACAGCCTGGGGCATGCATATTAAAGATCTCATATGCAATGTACTGTAACAGTCTGTGTTTTGTTTCAAGAGTTCGCCCATAGCTGATGATTGATTATAAAGCATGCTGTACACGGAGAGAGCCCTGAGTTCATGAGATCCTCGAGCCCAGGGCTCCTTCCCGTTGCAGGGCGAGAGGGGAGTTTGAGCTCAGGGAGGTCTCGAGAACTCCCCTGCGTGATAATGGTGAATGTAGATTATGAATAGTTATGGAAAACACTTGTCTATGATGTTGATTTAGTTTTGTCAATTTACTTATGTTACATGTTTTTTGTCTGTGGGAGGAAACCGGAGAGCCCTGGGAAAACCTACACTGTAATCCCGAATAAGTTGACAAAACTCAAAAAATTTGAGGTAATCAGTTACGTCAAATTTTTTAAGTTATGAAATTATCTATTTTAAGTAAACAGAAACATTAAGTTTTGAGTTTGTTGTACTCATGCAAGACACTTCACTCAACTTAAAATACCCAAGTTACTCAGCTTATACGTTTTAATTGCAATTAACTTAATTGTTTTAATTTTTCCAAACTTTAAATACTTAGTCACCCAGCTCATACATTTTAATACCAATTAACTTAATTGCTTTAATTTCTTTCAACTTTAAATACTTAAATCACCCTCATACATTTTGATAGCATTTTTTTAAATTAACTTCTCCATCGTCAGTTTCACAAATAAAATTAGCCATTATTTTAATCTTTAAACCCCATAAATCTGTCAAAATAAATCTGTAATTTAAAACACACAGACAATACCATTTTAGACATTTATTGTTAAAGAAAAAATGTCCAACAGTACTTTCAAATTTGTCTCCTATGCAATTACAAATGTCTTAAAACGATAAAAACTATTAGACATAAAGAGATTGAAAATGAACACTATTCTGAAATTGATAAAAAATTACCCACAATGTAAATATGATATCAGACATAAGAGCCTCAAGAAAAAAACAACTATAAGTTTGATAAAATTTAATAATACATTAATAAGTGTAAAACTTACTCAAGGCATTTGTTAAAAAAAATAATAAGTGCACATTCTGTGAAGTGACTCGTTTAGTGTAAACTACACAGAAACTGTATATATATATATATCGTTGAAGTCAGAATTAGTCGCCCCCATTTATTTTTTCCCCCAATTTCTGTTTAACGGAGAGCAGATTATATATATATATATATATATATATATATATATATATATATATATATATATATATATATATATATTGTAGCGAGGCAGAGGGAAAACAGCGACACAGTTGGATAAGTTTACAGACAAGTCCCCGGAGGGTGCTTTATTTACAACGTGAATGGGGTGTAAACGGTGCTCTTCTTCAAGGTGAGGTGCTCTGGTGCTCCGGGAAGTAAGTGAAGGACAGTGAGTAGTCGGATGTGGGATTGTCACGAGCTGGAGTCTGCTGTGGAGAGACAAGCGTTAGCGCATGGAGTCATTGGGTGAATGAAGCTCATCTTCTCCTTGCGTGGGCTTGGTTTATATGCCTCTCCACTTGATGACGTCCAGTTGTGAACGATCCTGTGTTGATGATGGTCCAGCTGGGTTGAATTAGAGACCATGGCGACGTGGCATGTGTGCGCTTGTTACAATATATATATATATATATATATATATATATATATATATATATATATATATATATATATATATATATATATATATATATTCAGTCTTGGTTGAACTATGATTCTGTCATTTACTTATTCCAAACCTGTTTGAGTTTCTTTCTTCTGTTGAACACTTAAAAGGTTATTTTTGACCAAAAAAAAAAAAAAAAGCTGAGACCTGTAACCACCGATTTCCACAGTATTTGTTTTCCTATTAGAAAGTCAGTGGTTACAGGTTGTCAGCTTTACTTAACTTTTGTGTTCAACAGAAGCAAGAAATTCAAGCAGGTTTGGGACAAGTGAAGAGTTAGTAAATGACAGAATTTTACATTTGGACAAACTATCCCTATATATAATAAAATGCATATTTACCAATTAAAGGTAAATAAATGTTTTGAAGTTACTACCCCAGAGACAGTCTTTATTAAGTTAAAAAAAAAAAAAAAGCTCTACATCAACTCATTCTTTAAGGTTTCCATGCTACGAGACTTTTTATTTTCCATCATCCATGCCAAGCAAAACTTTTTGCACAAGTTCAAAGTCCTTTACTATATATTATGTGAAGAGCATACATTAATCCATACAAGACAAGAAAGGTCTGGAAGTGTGCTGTGGGTGGTGTCCAATTCATTCTTCAGGACAACAGAGACCCTCAGTGAATGCAGGGCCAATAAAGCATCTTCAGTCAGCAGGATTATCAATCTAAAAATATAATTCAAGGATATTAATGTAAGGACAGTATCAAAATGACTGAGCCAATATTATATGATTCATCAACTATTCTTGATTACAAATATGTTTTTAAGTAAAAGTTTTCAAAACTTTCATCTTTTCATTAAACATGCCTAATTGTGAAAAGAATGAATGAAGTCTTACCATGGTGTTCCTAAAGAATCTTAAGTCACGCTCACGCAGCAAGACCAAAAGACCTCTGATAACAGTAGTCCGTCATGAACTGACATCATTTAGTTCCTGGAAATCAAGAATCAATTTTTTAAAAATTAAAAAAATAATAATAATTCAAATTATATTTTAATGTATACTTTAACACGTGACCCCAAACATACCTGCTCATCATAAACCTTTAAAAGATTAGCCAGGGTATCTGCTGTCTTGCCAGTTTTGGATGCTGTTTGCCTTAAAATTGTCATCAAATGAAATAGGTGGTGGTCCAGTTTTGCAAAGAATTTGTGGGAAAAATTCTCATTTGTAACATGTTGGTACTCTGCAAACAGCAAAAAGAAACAAGAGAGAATTTCATTAAACAAACCCACACCACAAAATATACAATTCTAGAAAAAATGTATTAATATTATTATTATGTTTCATTTACTTATCTATTTTTTTTACCTCAGATGAAAATCAGGTATTGATCAGATGTTGAAAGCAGGATCTTCATGTTGTAAATTGAACTCAAGGTCTAGCTGAAGTTTCACTTTCCTTGCTGCAAAAGTATCATTGATAAATACACTGTAATATTTATTTTATCTGGATATGCCAGGCATAGTAGTACAAAATAAATATTTTACCCACCTTTCACATGCCTCCATTTAAGAACCTATCTGTAGTCAGCAACACCTGACCTTCAATTCTGTATGTACACAAAGTCACAGTGTCATTTAGCTGAGAGTGGTAGTAGTACAATTGCCTGATGTCTAACGTTAACCTCCAAAACGGTTAGCAATAGAGCTGATTATCATGTTAGTTGCTTTGATTTGATGAACACAGATTTAATTTAAACAGTATTGAAATTTCTAAAACTGAATAGGACGACAAAGAAATTTAAGGCCTGATTTTAAAAGCTAGAAATAACAAAACTTACCTTATTGTCTAATGATGTAAAAATATATAGACTAAAATATTTATATTTTTAAGATATAAATATATTTTAAGCTACAAAATTTGCACATCAGAAAACTGTCTTCTTTACCACGTCTTGAATATTTTGTTTTGTTATTATTTTATTTAATAACATAATTTTGTATTAATGTGTTATAGATATGCATACTTTGTTTTTTAGGCTGTTTATATTCTCTCCAGAGTAAACATTTTAAAAAATAGATTGAAAAAAAAAAACTTTTATCATACCTTTAAAATACATTTGACCTAAATGACATTTAAACTCATTTAACTGATCGCATTAATCAGGTAATCATTGATATGCAGAGATGTCGTCTTAAGCGCGAGGAAATATTAAGTGTTGATCAGTGCTGGTGATTGAGATAAAGTTAGTTTTATATTTACACATTCAGACTTTCTCCTTAATAATATAATTTCAGAAAGGTAATTTTTGCATATTCTTAATGGTGAAATCATATTAGCAGCCAATGACTTTCAAAGTACAACATTGTTCAGTCAAAAAAAATAGTGCATTTAGTGTAATTGTCAGGGTTCTGATCAAGGCAAACAGAAGACACAAATGCAGGTCCTTCACAGTTTATTCAAATATAAGCAAAATAGCAAACTCAGATGGGAAAAAGGTTCTTCAACAAAAACAGCTCCGAAGAGGAAAATAAGATTTTCAATAGCTTCACTATGGAGAATTCTCAAAAACATCCAGAGGGAAAAAACTTAAACTTAAACTCTCCGTAGAGGAAAAAAGTCTTAGAAAACTAAAGTCAGAAAAAAGGGAAAAAAATGTAACAAAAATGTCCGAAAAATCCAACAAAAAAACGGAACAAAAACCTCTTCGTAGAGAGGACAGGCTTCTCCCAGAGGGTGTAATAATAGGTACCGCCGGCAGGGGGCGATACTGCTGGGTCGCGCTTCCTGGGCCGCGACACCCGCGAGGAAGAGAGAGCGCTGCGGGGCTGGAGGAGACCGCAAAATGGATCGCTGAAGCGGAGAGAAGAGACAGGCGAGCAGCAGGAATGAAACTAAACGGGAACGGGCCTGGTAGCAGAAAAAGGCAAAATCAAAGATGTAGACCGGGATTCAGATACAACAGGAAAAAGGCTGACATGACAGGACCGGGAGATCGAGGGAAACACGAGAAGGGCAAACAACAATCTGACACAGGACAGCGCTAAGGGAAGGAATAAATAGAGGGAGAAATCAAGAAGAACAGGTGAGTGACATTAACTTAATAACGTAATAGCTTAAACAAGAGGATGGGCGTGGAATTAGAGAGTAAACAGAAGGCATGTGGCGGAGGATCAAAACAAAACATGCTAGGGAAAGGCACATAGATAATACAAACAAAACAACAACAACACCCAGTGGCCCAGATGATCAAACCGAGGACATGACAGTACCCCCCTCCCTACGGGCGCCACTGGGCGCTCCAGGAGGGGGCTCACCTCGTCGCCGACGGAAGTCCGCGATCAGCCCCCTGTCCAGAATATCCCTGGCCGGAATCCAACTCCTCTCCTCCGGGCCATAGCCCTCCCAGTCCACTAGGTATTGAAATCCACGACCCCTACGTCTGACATCCAGTAATCTCCTAACAGTATAGACTGGAGAGCCATCCACTAGACGGGGGGGAGGGGGGAAGGGGTCGGAAAAGAGGGAACAAGAGGGGAGGAATACACAGGCTTAACCCTAGAGACATGAAACACTGGGTGTACCCGACCAAGCGTAGGAGGAAGCTTGAGCCGAACCGCCACAGGACTCAACACCTTTGTGATCCGGTATGGACCAATGAACCTGGGAGCCAACTTACGGGAAGCAACCCTGAGAGGCAGGTCCTTAGTGGAGAGCCATACCCTTTGACCACATACATAGTGAGGAGCCAGAGTCCGATGACGATCAGCCGCTGCTTTGGTCCGTCTACTAGCCCGGGCCAAGGCCTCCTTAGCTCTTCTCCAGGTGCGCCGACACCGTTGGACAAAGGCCAAGGCAGACGGGACCGCAGCATCGGGTTCCTGTGAGGGGAACAGAGGTGGTTGATAGCCAACAGAACATTGGAATGGTGACATACCTGTAGTAGAAACTGGTAGAGTATTATGGGCATACTCTACCCAGGACAGTTGTTGGCACCAGGAGCTAGGGTTATGGGATGCCAGGCAGCGGAGAGCACGTTCCAAATCCTGGTTTGCCCGCTCAGACTGCCCATTGGTCTGAGGATGGAATCCCGACGACAGACTCGTAGAGGCCCCGATCTGTCGGCAGAATTCCCTCCAGAACCGGGAGACAAACTGGGGACCCCTATCGGAAACCACATTAACCGGAAGACCATGAATCCGGAATACGTGGTCTACCACCACTTGAGCTGTCTCCTTGGCTGAGGGGAGCTTGGGGAGGGGAATGAAATGGGCCGCTTTGGAGAATCGGTCCACCACCGTAAGGATCACGGTGTTACCCCTCGATTCCGGCAAACCAGTGACAAAGTCAAGGGCTAAATGTGACCAAGGGCGGGAAGGAATGGGTAGGGGGTGAAGCAGACCAGTGGGAGGCGAATTGGAACTCTTGTTCTGGGCGCAAACTGAGCAGGCTACCACGAACTGCCTGACATCCCTGGCCATGGATGGCCACCAAAATCGCTGACGGATGGCAGCCAGTGATCTCCGAACTCCTGGGTGACAGACCATTCTGGATGAGTGACCCCACTGGACAACCTGAGAGCGCAGAGCAGTGGGAACAAATAACTTGCCCGCTGGGACCCCTCTCGGTACTCTGCACTCTCGCAAGGCCTCTTGTATCTGTCTCTCAATATCCCAGGAGAGAGAGGCCACCACTACCCCCTTGGGCAAGATGGTGTCATTTGAAACCTCCCTCTCTGGGATCTCGAACAAGCGGGAGAGAGAGTCAGGTTTGATGTTCTTAGACCCAGGCCTGTACGAGAGCGTAAAGTTGAACCGGCTGAAGAAGAGGGACCAGCGAGCCTGTCTTGCACTAAGCCTTTTGGCTGAACTTAGATATTGCAAGTTCTTGTGGTCTGTCCAGACCAAAAAAGGTTGAACTGCACCCTCTAACCAGTGGCGCCACTCACCCAAAGCCAATCTGACTGCCAGCAACTCCCGATTACCAATGTCATAGTTTCGCTCTGTGGGGGTCAGGCGGTGGGAGAAGAAAGCACAAGGATGCACTTTCCCATCCCGGGGAGATCGTTGTGACAGGACTGCGCCTACTCCGACCTCAGAAGCGTCCACCTCAACTATGAACTGTCGTTTAGGATCTGGAACAGATAAGACAGGAGCAGAGATAAAACGGGACTTTAATTTATCAAAGGCCTCCTGAGCCTTATCGCCCCACCTAAACAGTACCTTGGGAGAGGTGAGCGCAGTTGAAGGTGCAGCAATCAGACCAAAGTTCCGGATGAATCGCCGATAAAAGTTGGCAAATCCCAGGAACCGCTGCAATGCTTTACGAGAGTCAGGAGTTGGCCACTCGGCAACAGCCCTTACCTTAGAGGGGTCAGCTTTGATCTCACCCGCCGAAATCACAAACCCCAGGAACGACACAGACTTGGCATGGAAGACGCACTTCTCCGCCTTAACAAACAGCTGGTTCTCTAGTAGTCGTTGCAGCACCTGGCGAACATGCTGAGTGTGTACCTGTAGAGATGGAGAGAATATTAAGATATCATCAAGGTACACAAAGACAAACTGGTTTACCATGTCTCTCAGCACGTCGTTGACCAGGGCCTGAAAGACAGCCGGGGCATTGGTCAGACCAAAGGGAAGGACCCGATATTCAAAGTGTCCCGTGGGTGTGTTGAAGGCTGTCTTCCACTCATCCCCCTCCCGTATGCGAATGAGGTGGTAGGCATTACGGAGGTCAAGCTTGGTAAAGACCTTAGCTCCCTGCAGGAGTTCAAAGGCTGAAGACATAAGCGGCAAGGGGTACCTGTTCTTAACAGTGATGTCATTCAGCCCTCGATAATCAATACAGGGTCGAAGGGAGCCATCCCTCTTCTTAACGAAGAAGAACCCAGCACCAGCAGGAGATGAGGAAGGGCGGATGAGGCCAGCCTTAAGGGATTCGTTAATGTACTTGTCCATAGCCTCTCTTTCTGGACTGGAAAGGGAATATAAGCGACCCTTTGGCGGAGAAGTGCCTGGGAGGAGCTCTATGGCACAATCGTAGGGTCGATGCGGAGGCAGAGAGGTGGCCCGGGACTTACTGAACACCAGGGACAAATCACGGTACTCCGCCGGAACCGCGGTCAGATCATCCGGCTCCACCTGCAACACAGAAGAGACAGAACCAGGAAACGGGGCAGGACCAAGACAAGACTCAAGACAGGAATGACTCCAAGACAAGACAGAGTTTCCGGACCAATCCACGTGAGGACCATGCTGCACCAACCAGGGGTGACCCAAAACAATGGGAGCACTGGGAGAATCTAAAAGGTACAACGTGGTGACCTCACGGTGATTGCCGGAAACTATAAGACTTACACTGGGGGAAGTATGGGAGACTGTGGCAATCAGGGTACCATCTAGGGACCGAGCAGGAATGGGTTTAGGGAGAGGGATGGCAGGAATACCCCACTGAGCAGCCATAGAGCGGTCCAAAAAATTGCCCTCCGCCCCAGAATCAATGAGGGCTGAACAACAGTTAGAGGAGTCCCCATACTGGACTGACACAGGAAGTAGGGTACGGGAAGAGGGGGAATAGAAGAGTGGGATAGTGCTCACCAGGATCCCCCGTTTCACTAGTGAGCCTTGGCTTTTGCTGGACAGGATGCTGCAAAATGTCCAGGCTTGCCACAGTAGAGGCATAGGCCCCGAGCCAGTCGTTGCTGTTTCTCCTGGGGTGTGAGGCGGAGGCGCCCCACCTGCATGGGTTCGGGGTCAGACAAAGTAGCAGAGGCAGTGAGTGAACTATGATCATCCATCGTGGCTGAGGAATGGACCATCCTTCGGCGGTGTCGTCGGCGAAGACGGACCTCGACGCGAAGTGCCAGGTTGATGAGGTCATCGAAGTCATGGGGCAAGTCATGGGTAGCCAGTTCATCCTGGATCTCCTCTTCTAGGCCAGCACGAAACATTGCCCGGCAAGCTCCCTCATTCCAGTCGCACGAGGCAGCCAGGGTCTTGAACTGGATTGCGTATTCAGTAACAGAGTGACTCCCCTGGCGAAGTCGTGCTAGCTGGTCTGCAGCCTCCTGTCCCCTGGCTGACCTGTCAAAAAGCCTCATCATCTCCAGTCTGAGTTCGTCAAAAGAGGCACAACATGGAGATCTGGATTCCCAAACAGAGGTACCCCAATCACGGGCTCTGCCTGTGAGAAGAGTCAAAACAAAGGCCACTCTTGTCTCTTCTGCTGCATACGTGCGTGGTTGAAGTGCAAACACAACCGAACATTGGGACAGGAAGGCCCGGCATGAGTTGGGATCGCCGTCATAGGTGGGTGGGTTGTTACAGCGGGGTTCAGGCTCATGACGGGGAAAACGGCCTCCTTGTGCTGCTTCTAGCTGAAGGTCCTGTATGCGAGCAGTGAGGTCAGCCACCTGATTAGACAGAAACTCTACCTCTCTTGTAGTGTTGGAGAGTCTGGTCTCATGTTGCCCGAGCAGGGCTCCCTGCTGGGCCACGGCAGATCTGACGGGGTCTTGGCCTGCTGTGTCCATCCTGGTCAGATTGTTCTGTCAGGGTTCTGATCAAGGCAAACAGAAGACACAAATGCAGGTCCTTCACAGTTTATTCAAATATAAGCAAAATAGCAAACTCAGATGGGAAAAAGGTTCTTCAACAAAAACAGCTCCGAAGAGGAAAATAAGATTTTCAATAGCTTCACTATGGAGAATTCTCAAAAACATCCAGAGGGAAAAAACTTAAACTTAAACTCTCCGTAGAGGAAAAAAGTCTTAGAAAACTAAAGTCAGAAAAAAGGGAAAAAAATGTAACAAAAATGTCCGAAAAATCCAACAAAAAAACGGAACAAAAACCTCTTCGTAGAGAGGACAGGCTTCTCCCAGAGGGTGTAATAATAGGTACCGCCGGCAGGGGGCGATACTGCTGGGTCGCGCTTCCTGGGCCGCGACACCCGCGAGGAAGAGAGAGCGCTGCGGGGCTGGAGGAGACCGGAAAATGGATCGCTGAAGCGGAGAGAAGAGACAGGCGAGCAGCAGGAATGAAACTAAACGGGAACGGGCCTGGTAGCAGAAAAAGGCAAAATCAAAGATGTAGACCGGGATTCAGATACAACAGGAAAAAGGCTGACATGACAGGACCGGGAGATCGAGGGAAACACGAGAAGGGCAAACAACAATCTGACACAGGACAGCGCTAAGGGAAGGAATAAATAGAGGGAGAAATCAAGAAGAACAGGTGAGTGACATTAACTTAATAACGTAATAGCTTAAACAAGAGGATGGGCGTGGAATTAGAGAGTAAACAGAAGGCATGTGGCGGAGGATCAAAACAAAACATGCTAGGGAAAGGCACATAGATAATACAAACAAAACAACAACAACACCCAGTGGCCCAGATGATCAAACCGAGGACATGACAGTAATGTTGTTTTCATGTCATACTTGCATGTGATTTCAGAACGAATAGACAAAGAACCGTGGTAAACAATTTATGGAGCGAGTCACAAGTTGTTACTTAATGAATGTATGAATATAAAACCAACTTTACTTCAATGTGGTAGTGTAAAATGAAGCTCTGCTCTGTACCTGCTCAGGTGAGGAGCGCAGCTTAAATGTTCTCCGTCAGGCTATCCTCATACATGGATCAGCAAGCAACAAGCTGCGTGTGACAGAGTTAAGTTTTGAGACTACGTTTTTGCGCGTCATCAGAAAATACAGTTAAGTGTTTAGGCGGAGATCATTTGAGTTATGATTAACGTTATGTTTCTTGCGCCTTTCGTTTCCGAAGTGCCTACAGATCGCGAAGATAATACCACATTCACAGACTGGATGGAGTTCAGCGCAGCGCCATGACATGCGGTTGTGAGAGCGCACGTCTCCATGACAACTTCAGCACAGGCTGAGAAAACGCATACTCGCGCCAAGATTTAAATTTTTTTGAAAAATGTAATATGCCGATTTTAAATATTTTTGTCTTTATCACACTCTGTTAAAATTCAGAGTTAACACATTACAACTAACGCTAACATTGCACTGATTCTAACTTTTTAAACAGTAATGTTAACGTTAGTTAGCAACAAGTGAGGCTAAACATGTTTTCTGTAATGTACGACATGTAAACGCACCCTGATTAACTCTACATTACATTGAACTGTTACTGTGATTATATTAATTAAAACATACATTTAATATTTCTTGGATTTGTAAATATTTTACTTACTGTAGTGTGAAGCGAGGCCGATCCGCCATCTTGAAAAAAACGAATGAAGCATGAGCACGTACGTGAACCTGGATGACGTCAGACGCAAAATCACTAGGCTGACAGAATTTGAGTTAATGAAACTTTAAAGAGACATTTTGTATAGATTAAACCCAGCAGAATTGTTCACCTTACTTGAAAGATTAAATTTTTTCAAACTCAAAAATAAGAAAAAGTTCTAAATACTCATCAAGGTTAATTAAGATAAACGAATTTTAATGATTTAAGTTAATAGAACTCAACTCAATTAATTAGTTACAGCATTAGGGTTTACAGTGTAGGCAAACACTGTTTGAACATGCATACTCCACACAGAAATGCCAACGTGGCCAGGTAAAGATCTGAGCCAGTGACATTCTTGCTGTGAGGCATTAGCCCCATTCACACAGTGATACCGGTAAATTTCTGGAAATTTCCCGGAACGACTTTACCGGTATATTCAAAAAAGCGCTGTTCACACAGGCGAGGACGTTACGGAAATTTTCCGGAAAAGAGCATTCACACATCCATTCCAAAATACCGGTAAATTCTGACATCATTCACCACAAATGAGCTTTAAACAGCTGCGCTTGTATTTGTAAACATTTGACTAAATTACAAACTCTGTGGATGATCAATATTGTGAACAACTTTCGCAGGATCACTTTCGCATGTCGAGATGTTCATAATATGTGCGTGTGCAGGCGCTCACAGGCTGAAGCTTGAAGGTAAACAAACAACGGTTTATCATAAGCATCTCATCTATGATTATTTACACAGTTGGCATTAAGAAGAACATATAAACGTGATCTGACCAACTTCTAGCAGCTAAATGTGTCTGGAAAAATATTCAAAGGCTTTTATCCTCACCAACCGCGCGGACGTAAATGCGTCTGACTGTTGTGATTGGCTAAAGCAGACGTCTCACGTCAGCACGTTCTAGACGTGCACACGCTTATTACGGGAATCTTCCTTCTGCATTCACACAGCGCAGCATTCCGGCAAATTGCCGGTAATGTTACAACTACTCTTTCCGGAAAATAGCCAGAACGAATTTACCGGTATTTTCAAAAAGGACCTGTTCACACATACAACCTTTCCGGAAAATTGCCGGCAATTTTCCGGAAAGGTCTGTATGTGTGAAGGGGGCTATTGATGCTAACCATTGGGCCTCCGTGCTGGCCTAACAAGGAAAGGGCAGGAGTAGGGGTGAAAGGGGGGATTCTTCAAGATGAAGATGGCTAAGGTAAGATACTTTGGTTATTTATAGTGATTTAGGAATTGTCTGATTGGTGGATTGTGTGTTAGCTAATGAGGGACCAGCTTCTATCAATCATAAGCACGTGCTCCTCTTGAAATTAGTTTATAAATAAACTACACTTTGATTGGCCTGCTTCTATGAGTTGTACATTTTATGAGAACATGAAAACAATGTTGTTTAAGGCTCACATTATGCCATTTTCATTTACTGAACTTTTATTATTAAGCTATACATACAGTAGGTATATTTCCCCCATAAGTCCAAAGATATGTGCTATAGGTGAGTTGGGTGGACTAAATTCTCCATAATGTGTGTGTATGAATTAGAGCGTATGGGTATATCCCAGTGATGGGTTGTAGCTGGAAGGCAATCCGTTGCGTAAAAAGTTGGCAGTTCATTCCAATGTGGTGACCTGTGATTTACAAAGGGACTAAGCCGAACAGAAAATGAACTAATGAATGAATGAATGAATGAATGAATGAATGAACAAAAGTATATCCAGATTTTCCTCTTACAGCATCTTTAAAGAATGCTTTTTGACAACGATGCTTCATAAAGCACACATGTGCAAAAAAAAAAAAAAAAAAAAACAGTACAGAGTCTGCATAAAAATACGAATTTTCTCTTGGCCTTTTGTTGGCACTGGTATTTAATATGTCTTCCACTCAGAGCATCTAAAATGAAAATACTATCTGAAATTTTCTAAAGTGGGTTCCCCTTGGATTTTATCTGCCCTCAATTCAGTATTTAAGATTTTTATCTATTATTTCACACATCAGGTAAAGATAAAGATCAGGTAAAGATAAACAAAATAATCCACAGATGCATAAGTATACTGAATGAAGACAATGTATCATAATGGCTCATTTTCACTGCCAGAAGCTAACCAAAATAGAGTACCATAACGGGAAAATTTTTGGGACCCCTTCATAAGAGTACCTACTGTAGCTTCGAGTAAGAGTAAGTAAATGGTGGAGCTAGATTGTAACGGAATAGAAATGTCAGCACAAAGCAAATTTTTTTTTGACATGCACACGCCATAGGATCTGATGTTCTTCATTGTTGTTTATAGGTATGTTTACCTAGAAAACACAAGGTGTGCCACTTCTTCTATTTTAACATGCTTGGAGCAAACTGACATTTTAATAAAGAATATGAGCGTGCAAAAGATGCTATATGTGAATGGCCTCTACGGTTTTCTGTTTTTCATGAGAATGACATTGATTACAGCTTTCTGGCATACACCATGCCACCAAGTAAGGGTACTACTGGCAGGGGAAATGCAAGCCTGTGGGTTAACCACACATAGTACCTGTAGAATTTTTCCCTCATGAAATTTACAAATATTCAAAATTTTCTCAACTAAGCATTTGAAAACTCCAAGCAATCACCTAAACATGAACTATAGTGACCAAAAACTGACCAAACACATAAAGCTACTCTTAATGTAAAACCCAACATTCACCTTTACTAAATGAAATGATTGTAGTTACAGTAACTTAAAATTTACTGAAAGTTAATTCTACTCATTTGAAAAGAGTAAATACCTCATTACTTCAACTTAAATGGAGTAAGTTCACAGTACTCATATAGATTAGTTTTTTAACACAAAGATTTTGTAGCAAATGGTTTCCTCAAACGGTTTGAGTTGCCTTAACTTATTGGGTTTTACAGTGTACTCAATTTTTTTATTTAATGTTGAACACATTATGCAAGTATCGTCTAATGATACATCTTTGCTCAATTTAAAACATTTCTGGCCTTGTTTGGTGCTCAGATTGCACAAGTTGTACTGTTTTTTGCAATACAATTTGTTTGCAAGCCTAGAACAAAGATATGTTGATTTAAAGTGAAGGAATTAAAACAAATGATTTCTGGACGGCTGCTCAGTGCATCTCTATACTGTACTTCAGTCTCTTCAAAGCTGTGCAGAAGGCGTCACTCCAAAACGAAATATCAGCTGGGAAGGTGAATGTATAGAGAATGGAGACTTGTGCAGACGTGTCACCGTGTTCATGTGTTAACCTGCTCAGCATTCCTCTCTCTCTGAGGAGAATCCACAGCTCTGAGCTATACATTTCCAGCACTCACTCTTTATTAGCCTGTTATGTGAGAACGGGCACTGGATAAACCTGATGTCTGCCACTTTTTCCCTGAATTCCTGCTGTCATTATGTAGGCAGACGATCTCTAGTTTCACTCGGCTTTATGTCAGACCTCTCAGGACTATAAATAACAATCTGTAGCTCTTCCGTTTTGTAATCCGATCAGATTTTCGCCATTCACTGCAATTTCGAAATCGATTATGTCTTCCGCCTTTTGACGCTTATACAGCAGGGAACTAAGAGTCTGGGATTCACAATTTATGGCAGCATTGTAAAACACTGCATTGTATGTGCTTCTGTGTGTCCACAATTTTTATTTTATATAATACTTACATAATATATATATATATATATATATATATATATATATATATATATATATATATATATATATATATATATATATATAATTATATATATATATATATATATATAATTATAATTTATAGTGCATTCATGTTATTTATTTTATTATATACTATATTTTTTTACTTATTATATTATACTATTATTCCATGGATTCCTAATTTATTCAAATTTTATTCACTGTAGAGTCTTAGTCTTTTTTTTCCATATTGTTGCTTGCTTCTCATCTCAGCTATGGGTCTTTTGATTTCCCAGTATTTGTCACCTCACTATTTAAATCACCTTGTTGGGTCAGTGCAGTGTGTTTGGCTGATTTGCACACTGCACCGTGTTGTATGGCGCCTTTCAGTACTTTAATGAGCCTCTCTTGAGCAGAGAGAGTCAAGCCTCTACCCATAAGCTCCAGTCCCTATGGAAACATAAGTGGCCATTGTTTGCAGAGGCTGCGTTTGCCGAATGCAAACCGGAGACGAGCCAGAAATTCTGGGGCAAACTGACCATGCAGGCACAGCAGGGGAGCACCCACTCTATCCATCGCCCATTCTCTCCCAACACTTCTCTTCACCCTGCATCCCCGTCCCAGACTCAGCATCACTTTAACTGAATTAGCTGTGCTTTGGGACCAGGCTTCTGTGTGGGAAGAATAAATTGCATTGTTTACTTGTGGAAGGAATACTGACATCACTCCAGGCCTTGAAATAGAGAGAGTCTGGGAGCGAGGATGCAGCATTTCCTCTCTCGAATCAATAACCTGGATGTCCATGACATCAAAAGAGGAAATAAGAGGAGGAGGAAATCTGGTTTCTGACTAGAATATTTTAGACGATTGGCAGCAATGATTTTGTAGGCTTAACAGACTGAAAACAACAAAAATATAGAAAGCTTCAGTGGTCAAAAACTTTGGAAAAAGATATTTTTTGGTTGTGCTAAGCCGATTATTCTGTCCTTCAAGAGCAGGGATCTCCTGGAGATCTACCTTTCTGTGGATTTTAGTTTCAACCCTGATCAAACACACCTGTCTGTAATTATCAAGTGCTGCTTCAGGTCCTAATTAATTGGTTCAGTTATGTTTGAGCTGAACTCTGGTTTTTGCTAGAGGGGAAACAGCTGCGGACAGAAGTTAAGGAGAATTATTTATATTATTTATTTAAATACCCAATAATTGTATTTTATTAAGGTCTACCTACACCCCAACCCTAAACCCAACCCTCACAATAATGTAAAAACAGTAATTACAGTATTTTTTTTATTATCAATTGAATTACTCATTAAATCATGTTGTAATAGTGCCTACCCCTACCCAACCTTATACCCATTCATCACAGTAACATAAAAATGTAACTATTGCTGTATAGTGTCACAAAAAAATTGCTTTATTGATGTGCATATCCACAGCTGTATCCCTTCTAGACTTCTAGACCCTGAACCTGCAGGTAGGTCTCCAGGAACAGGGTTGAGGACCTCTGCTCTATAGTCCTACTTCTCTAGTTTCTTCAATGCAGGATTTGGATTTGGCAGAGAAGCCCACCCAACAGACCCCAGGCGTTATATTCTTTTTTCTTCCTCAGAGCTACCTCAAATACCTGCAGCTAGAAAGGAAATCCAGTTACAATAGAGCTGTAGTTTTACAATTCCCCATACAGTATTAACGTACATCCTATCATTATCTTTAACCTAAGAAATGTGCAACAAATCAATCCCAAAATGTATCCATGATTAAATTAAAACAACCAAAAAAAAAAAGCATGTCGGAACCATTAAGTCAAATTTTGGACGGTTATAGTGCTAGATCTTAAACCTAACCCTGATCAAACAAACCTTCCTATGGTTGAGCTGAACTCTGGTTGTTGATAGAAGGTATACAGATGCGGACGGAAATTAATGAGAATTATTTTTATTATTTATTGAATTTCCCAATAATTGTGTTTTATTGCCGTCTACCCCCACCTCAACCCTGAACCCAACCCTCACAGTAATGTAAAAACAGTAATTATATTGAGTATTATTCATAGTATTTATTAAATTACTCATTAAATCACATTGCATTAATGCCTACCCCTACCCAGTCCTATACCCATTCATCACAGTAACAAAAACAAGGCAGGATGTGGCAGGAAAGCCTACCCAACAGACAGCAGGCGTTAAATTTATATTTGTTCCTCAGAGCTTCTTAAAGCTGTAAATTGAAAGATTTCCCATATACTATTACTGTATGTCATCTCATCACCTTTTACTTTAACAAATCTGCATCAAGTTGAATTGATCCCACGATTAAATAATGAAAAACAGCAAATTTTAGATGCTATGGTGGTAAAAATAGAAATTTTAACTTTGAAATTTACACTCTGCCTTTTTAAAGCCATAGTAACATTGTTGTTGTAAGGTAAGGTATGCATAAAGTTTGTATGATGCAACATTTATCATAAACAGAGTATAGACTTTTAATTGTGCATATCATTTACGTTCAGAATGTACATGGTTTTTTGCTATAGCTACTTATTTCACAAAAACACAAACAGGATTACTCCAGTGATGTTTCTGTGGATTACAAGATATTGTGCAATTTTAAATTGTGAAAAAAAACGTTTGTCTTTTGCCTTCCTGTTGATCCTAATGAAGATTGAGTGATTTGTATGTGAATTTTATTGCTCTTCCACCTTATAAAGTTGTACTCTGTTTCAGTGTGCAGGCCCTTTCCTTTTTTTCTGTCTTGCACCTGTGCCCTATTTGGGTTTGTGGGTATATTCACAGTTATTGATTTTTATTTAGAATTTTTAGCATTATAAGTGGACCTCAGAGAATATAAAATAATAAAAAAGCAGTTCATGATGGCTTTGAAAATAGCTGAAACTCTAGTTCAAAAGCACACTAAGACGTTTTTATTATCCAACTTTACAAGAGAAGAAAATGTGCAAGTTGAAAATAAAATAGGCTTGTGCTCTTTGTGGGAATAGAGATGAATTCTTAGAATTAAGGTGTCATCATGAGGGATGGTTGTGTTCAGATGTTTAATGAGTGGTTTTTGCTATTCAGATGCTTTAGAAGAGGGGTTCCCAAACTTTTCAGCCTGAGACCCAGAAAATAACAATACCAGTGACTCACGACCCCCAATATCCTCTGAGGTGATTTTAAATATATAAACCTTGCCAATAGGCCCAAGTCTATTCATCATTTAATTTTGAAGAACGCCACTCGGAGGCCATCCTCCATGTTCAGTTGGGACTTGTATTTATTTTTAATGTACGTGAGTGCCGTAAAGGTGTCGGAAAATTTAATCTAGTGCAAAATAATCAGTCTGCTGTGTCTTTAATATAAAGTAATTAGCAGGGGTCACAAAACATGAAAGGCTGATTGCTTTTTATTTGCACGTTGTTCTTTTAATATATCTATTAACTACGATTTTGTTCTTCAGTAGGTTATGCATAAAATTTGGTATGTCTAATAGTTTATTGAAGTGATTTTGAATTTTTGGAAATCCCCAAGCGACCCCTTGGGAAGCACTGCTTTAGAAGATACCTTTTTTCTGCTCTTACCTGATACACTGAACTGCAGAACTTTTAAAATACTTATTATCTTGCAGATGTGCAATTTGTTTGTGTCCACAGTGCTTCATTTCCATAAATGGAAGTGCGTTTGTGCTGGAGGACTGAAACATTTCTCAGCGGTGACTGCAAGGGAGGAGTTAGTGTTCACTTAGCATTCACTTAGAAAACAAATGAAGACAATGAATTGGATCGGCTAGCCTCTCACGGGTACATTTGATTACTCCTAAGATTCTTAATGTTCTGCCCTCTGAACTGGTTTACAGATGAACAAAACAAATCTTTTATTGTCAAGGAACAGATTCCCTTGAATGGTCAGATGAGCCTAAGGCCTCAAATGGGCCAAAATCACTTTTCCGTTGTCTCAGGCTTAATGCTTCACTGCCGCAGTTATTACAAAACGCAGAACTCTAAACTTAATGAACTGCAGATATCTTTCGCTTCTGAATCATGGTCATCCTGTTGTTTCATGAAGGGTGAAAGTTTCCATCACTTCCAACGCTATTGTTGGAATCTCAGCTTGATGTCCTCATTATTAGCATGCAAAGACTGAAAATAAAACACACACACACACACACATCCGTGAATCATCTGACTCATATTAAAGAAATAGAAGTTTAGCATGGTGCTGATTTCACTGAGATAATGATACAAGACTGTGCAGCATCTGTTTTCTGCTCCGGCGAACATGCTAATTGCTTGGTTCTGTGTTGAAATTTATTTTGGAAACTTTTCAGAAGTTGATATGATTAACATTGGAGAGGGACATATCTGTTTGCATGACCTTTTATATTGAAATTCAATCGTCTCTACTCCTGGTTTTGTATTATTCCTTGCATTATTAATAGCATAAGTGATTTAGTCATTTGAAAGAAACACTCTGCTAAGTCAGCAACTCTTAAGACTGAAACAGCGCTGTTGAAATCTACACTGAGGTCAGTTTAGGAATGAAATGTATTGTTTGCTTTCTTATTACTAATTTGAACTTATTGTTTTTGTAAAAAAAAAAGTTACAGATGATTGATGCATTGACTGATTAATAATTTCCTCCAGGATTTTGCAAGGTCATGTTTTTAAATTTATTTTAATGCCTACAATGACTATGTATACATGGTCTGTGGTCCTTCACTGACTCTGTAGGTGCAGAGAGTGTCAAACAGCCGTGTGTGTATAGACTATCATGTCACAAAATGTGTTTACACAAAGCGTCTACATGTCTGTACTGTACTTCAATAATGTGACTAAAATCAGCATAATCCACATGTCTTAATTCCATTTCTGTTTAGTTTGATTATTACGTTAGACAGATTAAGTTCATCAAAAATCGATGTTTACATGGTAGAATCAGAGTATTGTCTTAATCACATTAAAATCTGCTCATTGGTGTCCATGTAAACATACTCAATGTTTTTGTGATGGCTTTTCCCAAATCTGTAAAACTGCACAAACCTCTTGTACATAAAGGTTAATTTTTAAGAACCATTTGACCTGCCAAAATCCTGGAGGAACTGATCAGTTGATTAGTTTTTTTTGTGCTATGACAGTATACAGTATTGTTTAGAATACCTTGGAACACCATATACTGTAATATTACTTAATTTAAGCAAGCAAACTTCTATAAACTTACATAATAAATGAAAAGTATAACTAGATTGATGGTTTTATTTGTTTCTTCTTCAGTGCACAGTAGGACTCAATGATATTGGAAAATCTGACACTGCAATGTTTTATTTTGCTGTGATATATATTTTGATATGAATATAATTTCACCAGGTGACTTGAATGGCTCTATTTAAAAATATTTCATTCATTTAGATCGACTGTGATGATGACTAACATAATTCAAGTATAGAATTAAACCATCAAATATAAAATAAAATGGTCATTATTGTTTAAATAATAAACAAATGTAAGATCATTATCTTTTAATCACTAATATATAATCTAATCATGTGATGTGACGATATCAGTTAGGCACATTGTGATATTTTTGCTCAAATTATATATTGTTCAGCCTTAGTATAATTTTATTGTTTAAGATTCCTTACCAAACCATACCTTAATACCATAAGAGAAGTAATACCATTAATATTGTAAATATTTTTCAAAAATGTCATTTTTGGGTGAAGTATCTCAAACATTTTAATTAGACAAACTCTTATTGTTTATACACCTTACACAGAATACACTACCTGACAAAAGTCTTGTGTTGTCCATCCAAGTTTTAGGAACAACAAATTGACTCATAGTTAACTATTTAGAATCAGAAGTGGCTTAAATGAAAATGACTCTAGATTACGCTTATTTTACCAATATAAAATATGACCATGCATTGATTTTTTAATATTTAATTAGGACAGTAAGGTCTGACTTTGCTTAGACTAAAGTCTTGTCACTTAACAGAAATAATGTACAGTATAGAATATAAAGTTATGGTGCAGTGAAAAAAGAATTAATATTGTGTTTGACTATGAGCTTGGATGACTGCATCTATACATCTTTGCAATAACTTAAATTATTTATTATGTCATCTGGAATGGCAAAGAAAGTGTTCTTGCAGTGTTCTTGAGTTAATCAAGACTCTTTGGATTTATCTTCAATGCCTCCTTCTTCATCTAACACCAGACATGCTCAATAATATTCATTTCTGGTGACTGGGCTGGCCAATCCTGGAGCAACATGACCTTCTTTGCTTTCAGGAACTTTGATGTAAAATCTGAAATATGAGTAGAAGCACTATCCTGCTGAAGAACTTCTGTGGGAATCTTGGATCCATACAGGTTCCAAATGGTCTTCTGCAGTATTTGTGATGATTGGGATGAAGTTCAACATATGATTCTACTTTCTGTCACTTTTTCAAATCATCAAATAGAAGTCAAGTTATTATTTGTTGCTCTTACAACTGGGATTGACAACAAGACTTTTGTCAGGTAGTGTATTAAAATCTATATAAATACATTTGAACCACTTAATTTAACAATGTGAAGACAAAACAAAACAATTCTTATTAAGACGATCACCAATTGCAGTCCACTTGACATTGGAACATTGATGCAAAGCATTACAAAGTCCTTTCTAAAGAAAGTTTTGACAGTCACTTTTATATTCCAGCAAAAATGTCCTGCCTATAATTCTTTAGACATTAAGGGCTCTATTTTGACGGTCCATGCGCAGAGCGCAAAACGCAGGGCGCAAACGCTTTCAGGGCGTGTTAGGACGCGTTTTTGCTAATTTAAGGACGGGAAATCTGCCTTGCGCCACGGCGCATGTTCTAAAAGGGTTGAGTTTATTTTCTTAATGAGTTATAGGTGTGTTTTGAGAATAAACCAATTAGAATCTCATCTCCCATTCCCTTTAAGAGTTACCTGCGTCGCGCCAAGAGTGCATTCGCTATTTACAGGACGCAAAGTAAGTCTAAGTGGAAAAAATGAGCATTTCACAAGCAAACAGTAAACAGTTAACAGTTTTTTTTTTTAACAGAAAACTGTTAAACAGAGCATCTACTGTGTGAGAATGAGAGATAATGGATCACTTTCACTTTCGCTCTTGGATAGGGAAACCTTTACGCACAGACATCAATTAGTCTATAAATAAATACTTTTGTTTGTTAGGCGCAAATATTCGTTTCAAAACTATTTCTAAATTCAGTTCTAATTTCCAGCAAACGAATAAATGAATAATAATAGCAAAATGTGCTCAAAAACCTGAGTTATATCCTAAAACACATGCTGTGCCCCATATGGTCTAAAACCTGACAGGTGGGCAAATCTAAGCTTCTTTTTAATAAAACAAATATAAATATGGATATAATAAATAATACAGCTAATAATAATAACATTATACAAAAGCAAATTGTTATGAATGAACTGAAAAAGCCTCTCGAAATAATATGTTTTGTAATATTTTAATCCTTTATATTTATATTCTATATCTATTCTTATTATATACTATATATATCCTTAATATTTACATTTTTTCATATGTAAAGATATTTGCCTATTGCTCTCTTGTGCGTATTAAGCAGTGCGTAAGCGAGGCGCAACTCTGCGCCGGAGTTTAGACCGGGTTAGTTTTGGTCCAATGAAAAATCTATTATAGATTCTCAAAATATCAACGCACCAGCGGTCCGCCTCAGAACGCCTTCCTTTTTTGACCAGAACGCCTATGGGCGCAAAAATGAGCGCTAATGCATTTGCTATTTAAACAGCGTAGCGCAACGCCTCAAAACGACTCTTGTGCCAAGCTGAAACTACCAAAAGACTACTGCGCCATGCCTTGCGCCACACTGCGCCGGGTGTATGATAGGGCCCAATATGTACTGTTGTCACCAATATTCAATTGAATTGACATCTGTGCGATTACCTATTTAGTGGAGCTCAGTTCTACAGTCATTACTCTGACTTTCAGTCCACTCTCTCAATCTTGTCATTTATCACAACGTTCAGTCCTTTGGTACTCCTGCATTACTGTCTAATGCTGTCATTTATACTGCACTTAGCCTCTCAGTGGGCATTTGATTCTCTCGCTGATCTTTCTTTTTTGAAACGACACTTTTCTGCCCTCTAAAAGCCCTGTAAAACTGTCACTGCTTTCAGACACCTTAATCAGAGCCCAATAGACAAACTCAGACCGAAAAAGCAACAGTAAGCACAGTTGTATGCAGCACAGGTGCCAAAATGACTATAGATTTAGCATTCCGCCTCTGTTATCCGCTTTTTTTTTAAAAACTTCTAAGCAGTAATGTTGACCTCAGAGAAAGAGCAGTTCATCTTGGGCAGATTTCCATGAGTCACCGCTTTCATTAGGTTAATGCGATGCTGAAAGTGCATTGCTTATAATGACCCTTTGATCTGTCAGCAGCTTGAGGGTCTTAGTTTGGATTATATAAATAAAAAGGAGCAGATAAACTGAAGAAGGAGGAGATAGCAGAGTTTTCTGACGTCGCAGAAGCCTTAGAAAGAAAAAGGAAGGGTTGAGTTGTTGTTTTTTTTAGCTTGATTGGTTTTCTGTCTTCTGTCCAGTGACTGAAGCTGAAGCCTGTTTAATCTGCTCCCTTATTGCAAGTCAGAACACTTAGAGCGATTGGTTTTGAGGTGACCTCTAGCAGATGGGATGAGGGTCTTTGATGTATAATGATGTGGCGTCAGTACTGTAACACCTCTAGTGGTCATGTTGGGCCATGACATCAGTTGTGTAGGGTCCTATGAGCTTAAATACATTCCTCCCCAAAATATTATGTGCTTATACAAATATATTTTGAACAATTTTAAAAATGTATTAATTTTTGGTGGAACCTAAAGTATGTTTTACATTCATTTTACATTCATACAACACATTCGCTGTAAACACAATATTTAATGAATTGAATAGTATGACTTTTTATTTAGTTTAATGTATTTTTCAACCAAATAAGCATGTACTTGGTATAAAAAAATGTATATAAAAAATAAACATTAAAATGGGAGCTTTAAAAACTTTTGTATTATGTATAGTTTGCTTATTTGATCATATTGTTTATTCTACATACCAAGGCAATGCAATTTAATTTATATAGCACATTTTTTTACTCAATGGGAATTCAAAGTACTTGAAATAAACAGGAATAATAATAATAATAATAATAATAATAATAATTATATATATATATATATATATATATATATATATATATATATATATATATATATATATATATATATGTGTGTGTGTGTGTGTGTGTGTGTATATATATATATATATATATATATATATATATATATATATATATATATATATATATATATATATATATATAAACAGATTAAAATGTGCTAAAACAGGTCATAAAAGAATAAAAAAGAAAAGAAAGGCATAATGATGCAATCTGTCAGTTGTAGCACAGTGTTCATTCAGTAAAGGCACAACTAAACAGATGTGTTTTCAGTCTTGGTTTGAATGTGCCTAATGTTGGAGCACATCTGATCATTTCCCGAAACTGATTCCAGTAGCGAGGGGTGTAGTAGCTGAAGGCCGATTCACCCTGCTTTGACCCTTGGAATTTCTAGTTTATATGATCCTAAAGATCTGAGTGATCTATTAGGTTTGTATTCAGTGAGCATATCTGTAATGTATTAGATATAATGTACCATTACCAGTATGTACTCTATATAGCTTTATTTTTTTATGTTATCAAAGAAGTTGTTCATTTTATGTTTATACAAATTGTATCATGTACTATTTTCTTTCCACATTTCATTTGATGGACTTTATGGACACATTTATTTATGGACACGCTTTGTTAAATACATTATATATTTTTTTTATAAAGCAAAAATGATCCTCATCAGCTCTGGGGATGATTTTTATATGATATTTATCGCAATTCAGTTAATTGAAAGTTTTTTTTTTTATTTATTAATCTAAATTTGCACAAATCATAAGGCAGATGTTATGTGTTATCGGTTCCTGTCATATTAATTTTCATATGTACAGATTTTCCAATTAAATCTGTCTGTGTGATGGGTAAAGGTGGCTTCACCCCATTAAGCTGGAGGGCTTTTAACACTGTTTTCTTGGGCAGAAAACAAATAAGGTGCAGACTCCATTAATTTTTACTGAACTGCAAGACATCACAAAACAATAAAGACTGATTGCACCCTTTTCAAGGGTCTGCTTTATCTGTAAGCAGATGTGGGAGAGATGGCAGGACGAGACCTCGCTGCTAATCAGCTCTGATTAATAACAAGCCAGTTTAATCATCTGAGCCTGACCTTATACTAATGTATTTGTAGGATATTCTGGAAATTTTTTTGTTTGTTTATTTTTTATGGTGGCATGGTGGCGCAGTGGGTAGCAGTCAGTTGGCTTTTCTGTGTGGAGTTTGCATGTTCTCCCTGTGTTTATGTGCATTGCCTCTGGGTGCTTTGGTTTTCCCACAAGTCCAAAGACATACGCTATAGGTGAATTGTGTAAGCTAAATTGTTTATAATGTGTGTGTGTGTGTATGTCCTGGTCCTCTAGGTTGGGGATTGAGCGTTGGGCTAATGACCGACCTTGTAAAAATTAGATGTTACGAAACACCTAACCTGTAACATGGTGCAGCTAAAGATCAACTTACGATTTAAACGGCCCTGAGAGTATTTTTTATAATGAATATTAAATATTTTTGTCAACTTTGTTAACAATTTTGTCAATTTTGATGAGACTCTAATTATTTTTTTCTCTGAATTATTTTTTATATATGTATATGTTTCTTTTTATATATGTTATATATGTGGGCAGTGCAGTAGTGCATTAAGTAGTGATATCACCTCACAGCAAAAAGGTCGCTGGTTCGAGTCCTGACTTGGCCAGTTTACATGTTCTCCCCGTGTTCGCGTGGATTTTCTCTGGGTGCTCCATTTTTCCCCCCATCGTCCAAAGACGTGCCATAGGTTTTTGGGTATGCTAAAATGTGTGTGTATGGGTTTTTCCCAGTGATGGATTGCGGCTGGAAGGGCATCCACTGCGTAAAACATATGCTGAATGAGTTGGCGAACATTCCACTGTGGCGACCCCAGAATAATAAAGGGACTAAGCCTACAAGAAAATGAATGAATGAATGAATACATGAAATCAGGGATGTGATATTAAAATATTTAATGTCTGCATTTCATCCTTATTTAATTTTAAAATAAGAATCTTAACATTTTTATTTCTTCTGTATTTACAAGACCTAACCAGCACATAAAAACTTCATTAAAATCATCGCAAAATTAACAGTGTTACATTAACATGCATAATCCTTTCACACAGATCAAACGCATTGTTGAGTCACCTATCCCTAATGTTAATTACTTTTTCCAGCAGAGAAAGTTTTATTGTGCTAGAAGTAGCTTAACACTTCTTCTTATGTGCTGTAAGAACTACTTTGGCATCCTTAAAGCCCAGTCTAGTTTCGAACCCTAGTTTATTCAGTCAGTTTCCTGTGTGGGTGCAATCACGTATTGCCCTGGATGCTGCTGACTCATGCTAATGCTAGGTCGTACCCCACGGCTGCTAGGACTCCTGAGCAGAGCTGACAAATTTATGTGCCATTTGATTGGGAAGATTAAAAGCAGTTTGCTGTAATAGCAGGGGTTTTAGTGCCATTAAATGAGTCTCTTTGGTTGGAGGCATGAAGCTGCTCTCTCACAAGTGGATTCACCCTCGTTAGTGCAACGCGTGAAAAATGATTAGCGTAATAAAATCCTGGCAGCAGGCGGGGGAGAGGGAGGAGCAGGCAAACTGGCAAAGAGATAACAGGTGAATGAAGAATAAAATAAAAAAAAACTTAATTACATTAATTACATTAAGATTTGCAAAAAAATAAAAAAAATAAACAGGGTTCACGGAAAACCTGAAAAAGTCATGGACTAGGCCTTTTCTAGGCCTGGAAAAGTTTTGGAAGAACAGAGTCTCTGATTTATCAGAGGTCGCCACAGCGGAATGAACCGCCAACTTATCCAGCATATGTTTTACGCAGCAGATGCCCTTCCAGCTCACTGGGAAACCTCCATACACTCTTATTCAGACACACACTCATATACTACAGCCAATATAGTTTATTCAATTTACCTATAGAGGAAATCCAAGCGAACACAAGGAAACTCCACACAGAAATGCTAACTGGTCCAGCCAGGACTCGGACCAATGACCTTCTTGCTGTAAGTTGATAGTGCTAACCCCTGAGCCTCCGTGCCGCCCTAACAAATATCTATAAACTTACAGTAAATATAGGTTAGTTGTCTTTACTTCTATTCAGTCCTTGACCAAAAACCTGCTCTCACATTATCAGTGCCGTGTAAGCATTATCTAAATACATTTTACATATAAAAATAAATATAAACTAAATAGATTGTTACGTGTTTTGTGCTATGCTATAATAAATTTGAATGTGCATTGTTTTTTCTTATTATGTACAGTTGAGGTCTGAATTTTTAACCCAATTTCTGTTTAACGTAGAGAAGTTTTTTTTAACACATTTCTAAACACAATAGTTTAAATAACTAATTTCTAATAACTGATTTCTTTTATCGTTGCCATGATGACAGTAAATAATGTTTGACTAGATATTTTTCAAGACACTTCTATACAGCTTAAAGTGACATTTAAAGGCTTAACTAGGTTCATTAGGTTAACTAGGCAGGTTAGGGTAATTAGGCAAGTTATTATATAACGATGGTTTGTTCTGTATCAGAAAAAAATATAACTTAAAGGGGCTAATAATTTTGACCTTAAAATGTTTTATTTATTTATTTATTATTTATTTTTTTTTTAAATGCTTTTATTCTAGCCCAAATAAAACAAACATGACTTTCTCTAGAAGAAAAAAATTATCAGACATATTGTGAAAATATTCTTGCTTTGTTAAACCATATGGAAATATTTAAAAAAGAGGCTAATAATTCTTCAACTGAATATATAAACATTAAATGAAACATAAGGTAATGAAAATGTACTTAAAATTACTGGAAAAGTCCTGGAAAAATCATGGAATTTTAGTAGTAAAAACATATATGAACCCTGAATAATTAAAAGTATAACATTTTCTTAAAGGTCGTGCTTAAATATGCGAATGAGGCATTGTTTATCAAATACGTGCAAATTAGCATACATTTATTGCACTAAAATTGAGCATTAAAATAGGAAATTTAAAGTCTGTTTTTTTTTTTTTTTAAATACAAAGAGTCATGGAGTTTTTACAGAGGAGATGTTTACATTCTATAATGAAGAAAACACTGTGAATCCTAGAAGAATCATGAGCCATATAAAATTAGGACATTTATGTATAAACAGTTGTTTTTGTAAAAGCTTCCAGAATAGAGATATAAATAAAGCTGAGAAGCTTTGTGAATTTAATTATTTCTGAGAAAGTTGAGAGAGTTTGATTCTTTTAATTATACAAATAAAAGCCAAAAAATATATATTTTATTAGGGTTTAGCTTAAACTATAAAATCTCATGCAGTAAGAGGGATATTAAGTTTGAATTGTTCAAGGTTAATTTTGCTAAATTGTAAATATTTTGTGGCATTACTTGGAATTATGTTTAATTCATGCCCTTGAAAACATTTTCTACAACTCAGTCAGTTAATACATGATGAGAGAATTTTTTTTTTTTTCTTTTACCCCTCGTCTTCAAATTGTTGGTGCATACTAGTGTGTAATGAAATCTGTGGGAGAGCTCGTCTTCCCAGAATGCTCTCTGCCCTTTAACCTTCACCTCGTATATGACACTGCTTCACTATTGTAGAACAACTCTTTCAAATTTTATGATGCTACACTTTAAAGACTCCCTAAAATGAAAAAAAGAAACAGAAAAAGAAAGAAAAACCTTGATGCAGAGGTTTTCACCCTGACATTTCTAGATTTTTTATGGCAGTAGATTAAACGTGAGAATTAAAGTTTTTTTGTGTTTTGTTTTGCAAAAATATTTGTAATTTTTACCTTTTTTATTTTAAACACATTCTAACGCAACATGAATACTTATACAACACATACAGTACGTGGATACTAATAATAGACTTTAGGTTTTATTTTTGTATATTTAATTTAATTTCATTTTCCTTCAGCTTAGTCCCTTTATTCAACATGGGTCGCCATAGCGGAATGAACCGCCAACTTATTCAGCACGTTTTACCGCTAAAACCCAGTACTGGGAAATATTTTTGTAAAAAAAAAAATTATGTTCACCCAACAACATTTTTTAAACAATCTATTCTCACACATCTGTAAAAATGACCAAAAATACTATATTAAATATGCCAGGTATTTGTTAAAACCGGCCGGGATTTGGGTCTGTCACCTTGCTGGTAAGCAATTTCTATAAGGAAATGATGACATGCCAATGACGGCTCTACATATATATGCATTATATTGGTTTATTTATTTTATGTTTTTATTATATCTGATATTTGTAATTCTTTAAATGATTTCAATATAGCTTGGGCTATTTTATCTAGATAGTTTTGAGAATACAAAAGTGGACACATACTTTGTAAAGTTTTATGTCTTTCTGTGGTGTTCATATTTAAATACAAATATGCATTCATTATCTCTAAAATAAATAAACAAAAAAAGAAACCCATCTGCTTGTAGCAGCGATGTAGCAGTGAATCGAGCGCTCTTTCGCCCGGTCTTTCACACACATATACAGTGCATGCATCTAAACATGCATGTTTCATGCACAAACACAACTTTCAAATGTGACAAAAAATCGAAAACTGAAAGTTACTGGCTGTTGTGTCTTTAATGTGTAAGGATTATTAAGCATTATTGAAACATCAAGGGCGCAGCAAAAAAAATTAACTTAATAAATTAAAACTACTTTATTATTTTATGCAACACGTTTAAATTTAAAAGGGAAACATAAGGGCGATCTTAAGCAAAAAAAAAAAAAAAAGACCGCTAGCCTATAAGTTGTTTCATGGAATATCTTATACTGACCAGTAGCTATGTTTTTTCTTTCCTTAATATTTATTTATTACGACCTTAGTTGGCTAACAATGGTTTTAGGAAACGCTAACCTAAGTGAATTGTTTGATTTGGGGGGCGTTCACTTGCACTGGCCGGACAAATGGAAAATCGGTTGTTCTTTGCGCCACCTGGTTGATATTGTGTAAAGCACAAAAAGTTATTTTTTTAATGAAAAGGCAGCCTTTGCTGCTCCAGCATAGCGCATGGCTGCGCATGACAAATTGCAGCACTACACGTGAAGAAACGTGCACTCTCAGTGGCCACATCTGCATGTAATGTATAATTTGTCATGTGTATGTCTTTCCACTATTGGTTTTATTGTGAAGTAAATTTAAAGTGTTAGCAAACTCTTGAGCAACAACAACACTACCACATACTCAGCTACTTGCCTTTAATCTCCCTAAACACATACCATAGACACAGATGATGTCATCTTTTTCAAAGACGCTTTGCTGTTTACAAAGACACAACAATGGCGGCATTTTCAAAAACTTCTGCTCTATAACCCATTTTAAGATAAATTCATTTTCAGTCCCTAAAATGCTGCTGTCATGTAAACAAACAGACTAAACATATAAAAGGTTTCTCATTATTGACTGAAAACGTCAATTAAATGGTCTCTTAGTGCACTCTCAGGACTTGGTTGCACCAGGAAGGGCATCCGTTAGTAAACCAAAAACCATACAGTATTCCAGAATAATTGGTAGTTCGTTTCACAGTTTGACCCCTGATAAAGAAGGGAACAAGGCAAAGGAAAGAAATTGAGAGAGTGAGAATTTTGTAGAACTCCAATCAGCAGACTCCAGTTTTAAAACCCTTGTCAAAATTCCTACAATGTCTCACAGTTTTGAAGAAATAAAGGAGTGAAAGAGGAGGATCCTGAGAAACGTGTAAGTTGTCTGTCTAAACTGACATTCCCACTGACAGTAAAGAGAACAGACAGTCTCTTCGGGTTGTCTGTGTGTGGTACAGTATATCCATCATCACTCATAGCAGGACAGGCAGTAGGAATCCAGCTCATAAAGCTGCCGATAACCCGCTGTCTCTCTGCTTTCAGGCATGAAGTGCTACGATGTGGGTTTAAACCGGAGGGCTTTCAGAAGTTAACTCAAAATAAAACTCAAGATAAAAAACGTTCCTCTCTTTAGTTGCTTTTAAAGAGCAGAGTGTCTCGAGTCGATTTATAGCTTGGAGTAAATCGAATTTGTGTTGTAGCTTCATCAAATTGATCACTTAAATTTGTATGCTGTGAGCGGGCAACTTGTCATAAAGTTATAATTTGTGCTCAAAGGCGCAGATTTATGAGTGTTTAAAGCCTCTTTCTTATTTAAACTGATTAAAGGCCAACATTTTCTTGTTGTGGCACCTTGTGGAGGCTCGTGATGGAGTATTTAACTTGACCACTCACACTAAATGGAACAAGACAGTCATAAAATGATTGGGAATTAAGAGCTCTATAGCGTGAAATTGCACTTTTGTGAAAGTATGTGCTTTGAATGAAACAGATCCTTCTGCATTTCCATTTACGTCATATAGCTCTTGTAGACTGTGAATGCAAATTAAGATGTACCTCAGTAACGACACACAGCTCTTGTGGAGATGTGGAGATAATATAAGCATGCACGTCACTACATGACTGAAGTCTTTAAAACTCTTTATGTTAATATTTTTAAAAGTCTGTTTGTGTTAATCCATGTACCATATACCTGTTTGTCCCTTTTGATTCATACATCAACCAGTTTAACCTGTATCCCCTTTGTCTGTCTGCTTTTCTGTATTTACATCTATCCATACATCTGTCTGATCTTTTGTTTGTATGCATTTCTTTCCATCCTTTTATCAATCCATCCATCCATGCATTTGTCTGTTTATTTCCGTTCCTTTATCCATCCATAAAATCTATATATCTGCCTTTTGGTATCTTTCCATTGCTTCATTCTTTAATCCATCCCCAAACATCTATTCAGCCATATGAATATTTCTCATCCACCTATTTTGTCTGTCAATCCATCCAGTTGTCTATATTTCTTCCACTCTTTCCATGCATCCACTTATCTGTTTTTCCACCACTGATCTGTCTGTCCGATACTCTTTCTGTCTGTTGTTCCATCCATCCATCCCTCCATCCATCCCTCCATCCATCCATCCATCCATCCATCCATCCATCCATCCATCCATCCATCCATCCATCCATCCATTTAATTATCCGTCTTTCCACCACTGACCTGTCTGTCCAATAATCTGTTTGACTGTTCCATCCATCCATCCATCCATCCATCCATCCATCCATCCATCCATCCATCCATCCACCCATCCATCTGTCTGTCAATCGATTCAGTTGTCTATCTCTGACTCTTTACATCCATCCACTTATCTGCTTTTCTACCATTAATCTGTATGTCCAATAACCTGTCTATCCATCCATCCATCCATCCATCCACCCATCCATCTGTCTGTCAATCGATTCAGTTATCTATCTCTGACTCTTTACATCCATCCACTTATCTGCTTTTCTACCATTGATCTGTATGTCCAATAATCTGTCTATTGTCCCATCCATCCATCCATCCATCCATCCATCCATCCATCCATCCATCCATCCATATTTGTGTGTGTGTGTGTGATCTATGTGTATTTGAAAAGGCTGTGGCTTGTTCTCGATGTACCCTTATTATGCCACCTGCCTTATATTCTCAAGGCCTATTTGAGTTTAAGAGGATTTAACAGGATTGTTTGGTCACGATTACACAATGGGAAAGATTTTTTTTGCCAAGTTTTCTCCCCTTGAACATAGTTGAATGGAGAAAAGCCAAGCCACATGACTTCATGGCTCCGCTTAACTCAGTTATGTGATGTCAAGCCAGAAAAAGAGCTGATTTACATAGAGACGAAAGTCTGAAAAGTCTTAAATTCAAAGGAAACCTAATGCAAAGTGCACTTAATGTTGAATAGTCCCACAAGTTCTCACAAATTCAAATGGGGTCTGTGACCTTTAGCTCTGGAGTTAAGTAGTGTCAAGGCTACTGCAGGCAGAAGAAGATCTGAAATGCATAGATAGAACAAGAAGCATTTGAAAGTTAGCAGTGTCGCAGAAAGGGTAATTGATCCACTGTCTGTATAAATTACAGAGAGTTGGCTTTTCTTGTGACAGCTAGAGCAAAAGCTAATGATGTTGCCTTTAGTTTTTTTTTCTGATGCAGAACTTTAAGGTCCTTCTTGAAAAGCATTAAAAGAGGACATTTGGGATATGTCAACCTGTCATATTTTGCTTTTAGGTTATTGATTGCTTTAAGTGCTGGAGTCAGAGTGGAGAAGATTCTGTAACTGTATTACATTTAGTTAGAAACTCTAAGATGTTGCAAACAATACTGTGAAGAATAAATATGGATAGTATGAATGAAATATGACTAGGCCTGGGTCGGTATAAGATTCTGACACAACCTTGGATAAAAATATCATGATTTCACAGTTTTACGGTATTGTGATTGATTACTGCTCTAAAACATATTCTTTTTAAATGTCTGGGTAAAAACAAAAAACCCTTTGTCTTCCCTTTTGAAGACAATATATTTTATTTTAAGAAGTTTTCAATATTTTTGGAACAGTAAACATATCAGGCTTAATAATTGTAATGCATAAAATAAAATAAAAAAAATAATAAAAAAACAACGTATATATACCTTTAGAAATGGTATAGCAGAAAGTTTTGGCATTCTTCCAAACCGTGGTCTACCTTAAAAACATCGTCCCATGCCTATAAATGACAAACGACATTTTCAGTGTTAATTCACAATATTCTACACTCACACAAAATTCTTTTTTGTTTGTTTGTTTGTTCTCAAAAAAACATAAAAAGAAATAGTGAGACATTTTTAGTAGTGAGAAAACATTCTCCTAGTCTAGAGATGCCCAAAGTAGAGCCCTCATGCCATGATTGGCCCATGGTAACCTTTGATTTGGCCCACCATATCATCTGAATAGAAGGGGAGAATGATGGGCAGGTGGTTGGGGCAAATGCCTTTGACAGAGATTGTTATTTCGAATTTAATGTAATGTTTTGTTTCTTTGTTTTATTGCTGGGCTACAAAAAAGCCACCTGAAATGAAATGATGCAATAAAATGTTGTAAATGAATCAGACTTTTAAAATGTAAATACTGTCACTTAACAGAGGACAACCCGCAAGTCATCTGTGCGCAAATCAAGGTGAAGGCAGGAACAACTCGACTAGTGTATTCATCATTGGATGGTGGTGCAATAGGTAGTGCTCTCTCGCCTCACATCAAGAAGTACACTGGTTCAAGCCTCAGCTGGGTCTGTTGGCATTTCTGTGTGGCGTTTGCGTGTTCTCCTCGTGTTCGCGTGGGTTTCCTCCAGGTGCTCTGGTTTTCCCCACAGTTCAAAGACATGCGGTACAGGTGAATTGGGTTGGCTTAATTGTCTGTAGTGTATGAGTGTGTATGAATGTTTCCCAGAGATGGGAATTTTCTGTTTGTTGTGCATTTTGGCACACTCACCAGCCTACTGTTCTATTAATTTGCACAAATTTTTGGTCTTGCTTTACTTTTTTGCCTACTACATAATAGTGGAGTCCCTTTATTTGTCAAAAAGATTCAGTCATTCTGGAGAGCATTTGATTGGACAAACACATGTAGTGCAGATCAATTCCCTTAATAACTGGGCTCTATAACTGTTTCAAGAAAGACTTTTGTCAACCTTTAGATGTACACTATTAAATTACTAGTATAGAAAGACGGTAAATCTTTTTTCAACCTTTAGATGTACACTATTAAATTGACGGCTGTAAATTTAGTAAAAACTGGACAGCATTTAGAAAACTTTGCTACTGTATTTACTGTTATTTCTTACTTGGAGTGTATAAAATAGATACACTTGATGTTTTCAGAGCATGTTTTTAGATTCCTCAGTCTTCTCTTCCTTCTCTCTCTCTTTCAATGTCCATGCACTTGTGTCCCTGGCGAACCTCAGTGTTTGGGGGCCTGTTTAGGGGAAACTGGAGTTGTACTGCTCCGCGGTGATACAAATGCCCCCCTGCAAGTTCAATAAGCTCTTTGTTTTCTGTATTAATGCTGCCGTGGAGTTCAAGTGCCCTCTGTACTGTGACTCCCAAACAACTTTTAGACTCTTTCACTTTTATTGTGACCTGCCAAACCCACTGGGGCTAGAATATTTGTCCCATACTAATTTTGATAAATGCGGGGTTTGTGTTCAAAGTGACACTTATGCAAAGTAGCCCAAAAATGCCGTACAGAATTTGCTTCTGTTAATTAATATTTTAAAGGGTGCTTTATATACAGTATATATATTTCTTTTACACATTCAGCTTCCTTTAGTGCAAGATTGGCAGTTTGTGCATGAAGTAGATCTGCAAAGTTGCTTTTCTGGGTTAGTAATTGTTTGCTAATGTATTTAATAACATGAATAAATAATGAACGATGCTTGTACACTACCTGACAAAAGTCTTGTCATCGATCCCAATTGACTTCTAGTTGATCATTTGAAGAAGTGGCAGAAAGTAGATCTTTTGAACTGCATCCCAATCATCACAAATACTGCAAACAACCTATTGGAACCTGCATTGAACCAAGATTTGTTTGTATTTGGCTGTTAACACAAAACAGAAGTAACAGTAGTTTACAGACAAATTCTAGAGACACAAAATACTTATCTTAAATCTTGAAAAAGGGGTCAAATAGGCACCCTGTAATACTCGGCACATTTACTTTTACTTTTTTTGCTTTAAACAAAATAGAGCATTTACAGCATGGTGTATTATAAATGATCCTTATAAGTATTTTCACTAATCCTGCACAATCTATCTGAAATCCGAGAACCGAGAAGAAGAAATGTCAAATGATGAACAATTCACTCTTCTGTGTGATGGGAAGCACCCCGCTGCGAACATATTGAGTGTTCATGTACTGTACTTGTGTAGATGCCAGATTACAGAACTTATTATATTCGACATGCTCATAAATGAGTCATTGTTTTCTTCTCCATCATTTCCTTTCAGCTTTATCTCCAGCTTAACACTGTCTGGAAGTCTGTTGAGTCATAAACAGGAAGAAACAAACAGTGATTTTTTTAAAAACCTTGGTCTATCTGATTCATATTTCAGATCGGCTACTGTTACAATCTCCAAAACGACCAAGTTACCATACATTGTCATGAAACTGGCCCTATTTTGTGCTTTATATTCAGTCTATTTGAAATGATCTCCCTTTAGGCGTTAGAATCAAATAAAGGACTTTTCCTCTTGTAGGGATGACAGATGATCCACAGATCTCTAGTGAGCTGACAAATGGAGTGATGGAGGAAGAGAGTTTTACCAGTTTTATCGAACCAAGACCTGTGACGAAATGGAGGTGTGACGGCAACTGTCACAGGTGTAGGTTTAAGTGAAGGTTTAGTGAACAGTTCAAGTCTTTGCTCCAGTAATAGCCTGTTATGGAGTGTCTGTCTGCTTCATTTAGCATAGGAAAATTCATTCTGTCTCAAGCACACACACACATGCTCATGCTTTATAAATGAGACCTGGTTTGCTGTCTGGATCAGTTACAAGCAATCTGCATCCGAGAGGAGGTTGATATGGTGACGGTGTGAGCGTTTGAAACATGTATATGCGCTTGTGTGTCGACCAGGTGCTTCACTCTCATAATGGATTGATATGGAGGTACTTGAAGCATGATGAATTTAGCTAGTCCTTTGTGTGGAAATACCAGCCGTGATTACCCTAAAACCAGCACCTTCTAAATGAGTAACACACTGTTCTAATGCATAAGTAATGAGTTTTTTTATGTTCAATTAAAAATGATTGTGCTGTATTCTCCTGTTATATATTCTGTCAAATTCATTCATTTTCTCTTTTGCTTAGTCCCTTATTAAATCTGGGGTTGCCACAGCGGAACGAACCGCCAACTTATCCAGCATACACTACTCGCAGCAGATGCCCATCTCTGGGAAACATCCATATACTCATTCACACTCATACACTATGGACAATTTAGCCTACCCAATTCACCTGTACCGCATGTCTTTGGACTGTGGGTGAAACCGGTGCACCCGGAGAAAAACCCACACCAACGCTGGGAGAACATGCAAACTTCAATCAGAAACGCCAACTGACACAGCCGAGTCTCGAACCAGCGACCTTCTTGCTCTGAGGCGACAGCACTACCTACTGCACCACTGCGTTGCCCATATTCTGTCACATTATTTTAAATATATATATAGGCCTATATAAATTTAATAAATTATGTATTTTTTCTTTTAGGCATTGACATTTTCCACGTTTTGCTTGAATGTTTATGTTGCTTTTTGTGGTTGCCATTTTGTATTTGTGTGTGTTCCTTATATTCTTAAACCAGGTTCAAGCAAGCTTCACAATATCAGTGGATTTTGACCAAAAATGCTGATTGTTTTCTGTCAGTATTGGGTTTGTAGTTTGGGTATGGAATTTACAATCTGTATTGACCTTATTCTAAAATGCTGAAGTGCGCCTGTTTTTGCGATTGTTTTAGAACTTCCGATTCAGTTGCCTATGGGAAAAATGACTAGGAATAATAAACGGTCAAACTACTTGCTCTACAAACAAATGTTTGCATTACCATACAGACCAAGTAGAATAATATAATAAGAAAATATCAGTTTGCAACATCAAGCAGCGTAACGAGTAGTTTTTAACATCTAAAAATGAAAGTGATTGAGACCGGAAGTCTTGAGCCAAAAAGATTCAAATGGCTGCGCCCGCTCGTCGGCAAAGAATAAGGTGAATAGTGTTAAAATCATTACATCGAGGACTGGAAAAAGTCTATCAAGGTCATAAATACATGTTCTATTAACTCAAGACACCAACTAAATCCTATATAAACTAGTACATCAGCTTTAGGGTTAAGCTTAACAAATTCTACCCCTCCATGTTGTCTAATTGTACCAAATTTAAATCTTCTTGGGACATCTTTTTTGAAAAAAAAAAAAAAAAACTATTTGAGTTTTGCAGCAACATTTATAGATTCTCCTCTAAGGCTTATTCTTGTGAATATGCTGCTGGTCCAGCAATCGCTGTTTTTGGTTGGTCTGACTCACTTCGTGGTTATTAAAGTTATTATATTAAAAAGGTGTCCAATATGGAAGGGTGATAGCTAAAAATATATTCTTTGTCTTTGGAAAAAGGCATCAAAACCACTTTTTCAATCCTGACTTTCAGAATTCTCTAGCACTTTACATTTAGAAAGACTTAGACGCAATCTGTCTGATAACAATGCATCGAAGCCATCTGGAAATCCTTTTTTAGCTATCTATCAAATGTCAAGCATAACAGATTAAAGGTATGACTTGTCGACACAATGCAGACATTTGGTCCTGAGTTTGAATTCTGGCTCGAGGACAATTCCCAACCCTACCCCCCTCTCTCTTTCCCACTTCACTTTCTGTCTCATTACTGGCAAAAAGGCCAAAAATAAATCTTTAAAGGTATGACCCTGTCATTGTTTGCAAGATCACAATATTGCCTGTCCCCACTGGCATAGGAATATAATGTTAACCTATATATAAAACTGTAGAATCTGATGTAACAAAGATTTTAAAATCTTTTTTTTTTCTGTCTGTTGTCATTTTTTTTTTCGGCTCGTCTTTTCTGTCTTTATAGTTGTTGTTGGTTTTTGTATTGCTATGTGTTGCTTTGAGGTCAAAATAAAAATCACTACATCTACTGTACAGGAAGTGTCCCAAAGATAGCTGTGCAAGCGTGTGTGTTTTTGTGTTTTTTTGTTTAGTTTTGCTTAATTCCTCTAATTTATGGCCTGTTTCAAGTGGTATGGTATGTTTCCACTGTCAAACGGTACCTTAAAGCAAATCGTATCGTACCACTTTTTGGGTACCCTTTCAGAAGGGTACCTAATATGTATGGGCTGTTTAAGATTCTGATGGTATGATAACCTTAAATAAAAATATCAAGGTTTCACGATATCACAGTATTGCAATTACTGCCTCTCTTGATTGTACATCCTGTCCCACTTCCATCTATCCATCCCACAATTCCTTAGTCTCTCTAATCAATGTTTGCTGCTTTGCCACTAACCAACATCTTTGTTCTCTTTCTCCCTTACTCTTGCCTCCTGAAGATCATAAAATGATCATTGCAGGTAAGCCAGCTTTTACTAACCTCTTGAATGCTTTAATCTCTGGCTCACTTCAATGTTTTACCCTCAAATCCTCTTTTTACTGCTCTCAATCTTATCTACAGCTCTATCCACTGCATTGCTTTATAAACGTCCTCCCTTAGCGAGCCGGCCAGATATGTTTTGAACTCATGTTTGCATTCCAGGATTGGGAATCATTCCTCCCACGCAGCATTGTTGTCACCCGTATTAAGCGAACGCCGTTATCCGCTGCTGTCCTATCTGAAGGGAAGCACCAGGATAGAGAGCCTCTTTGAGTAGGTGGAATCTGAAAGCCTGTAAAGAATGAGCAGGGGCCTCTTTTTTCAGACAGTGGCTGATAGCTGTGCCAGGCTCTAATTGAAAATGGCTGTAATGAGTGTGTGAAAGATCAATGTGGTCCCGGCGCACACAAATCTGCAGCCAAACCCCTGGAGTGTGGTTAAAAGATGGAGGGCCCTTCTGCGTTCACCCGGTGCACTAATAGTCACCACTTTAGGAAACGGGAACAGGGGAATTTTTCTCTCCTAGGAGACTGAATGAGAAGAATCAATGAGAGCAGACCATGTCCGAAAGTCAGCGCGATGAGAGGAACTGTTGAAAAGGGGGAAAAGTGCTGAAAGGGAATAGACTCCTGTGCTTGGAGAGAGAAGTTGTTCAATGGAACACAATGGACCCTCCATAGGGTCTCTCGCTTTTTCTTTTTAGATGTTTGTGCTGATTTAGGCAGGCTATATCTGAAACGTTCGAGGTTACTAAAGTAACCCTTCGTTCCCCGAGGAGGGGAACGGAAGCACTATAAGTGGATTTGATTTGTAAAATCCACGCATTGGGAGGTTCGGTTCAGAAGCTACTCGTCTGAAAGAGTATTGAACGGGCCAATTAAGAATGAATTGGCAGCGCAAGCCTGCGCAGGTGAGCGGCATAAGCAATCAACTGAGTATATAACTCACCTGGCGCCAGCAGACGCTATCCTTTTTAAGCTGAAGAGACTTTCAACAGCTAAGGGACAGTCATTATGGCGACGGAGTATAGTGCTTCCGTTCCCCTCCTCGGGGAACGAAGGGTTACTTTAGTAACCTCGAACGTTCCCCTTCGGGGGGAACTTCAGCACTATAAGTGGATTTGATTTGTAAAATCCACGCATTGGGAGCCCATTGAAAGCGCCATAATGACTGCACCTTACCAACACCCCCGATGAGGAGATAGTCAAGCAAGCGTGACGCACCCGCATCATGGGGGGCGCGGTCCTCCAACGTGTCCCTGGCCCTAATTTATCCTACTTCAACAGAAGTTTTACGGATTTAGATATATTTTTTGGGAAGTCGTGAGCATCTAGATAATTCTAGGAAAATACGACAGTACGTTGGGAAGCGTGCAATCCCGATAGGGAGGACGCTGCGGAGGCCATCCGTTACCCAAGGGGGGAATAGATGGCAGAATTTACATATGGAAAAACTCCCCCCTAAAAAGGGGGAGTACGCATAGCAAAAGAGTGGTTAGCGGGGAGGGAAGACACGGGTCCGCCCAGGGGGGGGACTTAACCGTGGCGGAATAAGCATATGGGATCGCCTAGTGGGGATCACGCATAGCAGGCACCTTTACCCAAAACGCGGGCTGACCAGCGGGCAGACCTACAACGTAGTGGGCCAGCAAGTGACTCCTCCGCTGAGTCAGTGCTGGGGGCCACGGAGGAATCTGCAGGGCTCACCTGACGGGGAACTTTACTGACAGATAAAAAGGCGCACGTATCTCCGTGTTAGGGAAAATGGCGCAGCAAGCGTGTTTCAACACCCTACCGAATTGTTTCCTCAATCACCAAGGGTTACCTAATACCCTTGAGGAAACCGGCTCCACTCGCAGATTGTAAAACCTTGCAAATGTGTTGGGTGTCACCCAGCCCGCAGCTCTACAGAAGTCTGTTAGAGGGGCGCCGCGTGCGCGCGCTCGAGAGGATGCGAAACTCCGAGTGGAGTGCGCACGCGCTCTCCGGGGACGCGGCTTATCTCGGCTCTGATAGTGAAAGAAAGGCATCCACAATCTAGTGGGAACTTATTTCGGTACGGCACTTCCCTGCTGCCGACCGTTATAACAGACGAAGAGCTGCTCAGATGATCTAAACTCTGAGTGCGGTCCGGATAATACGCAAAACGCGAACTGGACAATAAAGAAGGGCTGGGTCTGCCTCCTCCGAGGGCAGCGCTTGCAGGCTCACTACCTCGTATTAAAACGGAGTGGTAGGAACCTTGGGCACATATCGCGGGCGGGGTCTCAGGACGTGAGAGAAGCCAGCCCAATTACAGGCACGAGTCACTGACCGAAAAATGCCTCCGGGTCCCCGACCCTCTAATCGATATCAACGCGACCAGCAGAGCTGTCTTCAGGGACAGAAAGATACTGAGTCGAGGATCGAAGGGATCTGACGCGGCTTGTGTAGCGAGGGCGAGATCCTAAGAGGGCATGAGAGGGGGCGGGATGGATTAATTCGCTTAACGCCCCTGAGGAACCGGATGATGAGGTTATGCGTTCCCACGGTGCTGCCAGCCACCGCGTTAGTAGAGCGGAGATGGCAGCCACGTAACCTTGAGTGTGGAGGGCGACAGCCTGCTCTCCAGCTTCTCTCGGCGTAAAGAAAGCACAACGCTGATCTGGCAAATTACGGGGGTCTTCTCAGCGAGAGACACACCATTCAGTGAATAGACTCCACGTCAGGGCATAGGCGCGCTCGGGGAGGGGGCTCTAGCCCGAGTGACGGTATTAGCCACCGCAATCGGAGGTTACCTAAGTCTTCCTCGCGTCTAAAATCTCTTCAAAGATCGGCGAGGGTGCCAGGTGGTGCCCTGTCCCTGAGAGAGTAGGTGCTCTCTCGAAGGGACTGCCAGGGGAGGGCTATCGCGAGGGAGAGCTCTGACATCCAGGTCCGGTTGAGCCAGAGGGGCGCAACCAGCAACCTGTTCCTCGTCCTCTTCCTGACCTTGCACAGTAACTGCGCGAGCAGGCTCACTGGGGGAAACGCGTATTTGCGCGTGCCCCGAGGCCAGCTGTAAGCCAGTGCATCCGTGCCGAGAGCACTCGGTCAGGGAAAGAACAACTAGCAATGAGCGATCTCGGGGGAAGCAACAGATCGATCTGGGCTTCCCCGAATCGCGCCCATATCAGCTGAACAGACTCGGGGTGGAGTCTCCATTCTCCAGGACGCAAGGCTGCCGTGAGAGCGCATCGGCTGCACGGTTGAGCTTGCCTTAATATGAATGGTGTGCAGCGATTTCAGCCGCGGATGACTCCAGAGGAGCAGACGGCGGGCGAGCTGAGACATGCGGCGAGAGCGCATACCCCCTATACGGCTGATATACGCCACCGCCGCCGTACTGTCCGTCCTGACCAGCACGTGTTGCCGCTCCAGCACCGGAAAAAAACGGTGGAGAGCGAGGAACACTGCCAACAGCTCCAGGCGATATGCCAATGCAACTGGGTACCTTTCCACAGGTCCGCAGCCGCATGCCCGCAACGCACAGCCCCCCAGCCCGTGTTGGAAGTGTCTGCTGAAACGACAACAAGACTGGACGCCTGTTCTAGAGACACCCAGGCCTGTAGGAACGAGGGGTCGCTCCAAGGGCTGAGGGCGCGGCGACACAGCGCAGTAACAGAGACTCGGTGTGCGCGCGCGTGCCATGCGCGTCTGGGGACTCAATCGTGAAGCCAGTGCTGAAGTGGTCTCATATAGAATAATCCGAGCGGCATGAAGCGGCTGCGGATGCCATATGCCCCAGGAGCCTCTGAAATAGTTTCAGTGGGACCACTATTTTACTGTCGAGCTCTCTCAGACAGTACAGCATCAGCTGAGCGCGCTCTCCGGAGAGGCGCGCTGCCATGGTGACCGAGTCCAGCTCCAGCCCGAGAGAAGAGATCCTCTGCACGGGGGCGAGTTTGCTCTTTTCTCGGTTGACCTGAAACCCCCACAGGTGGAAGTGCCAGAGCACTTTGTCTCTGTGCATAATCAACTGCTCCGAGAGAGGGCAAAAATCAGCCAGTCGTAAAGAAATTGAGTATGCAGATGCCCGCGAACCGAAGGGGCGCTGAGGCACCCTCCGCGGGCTTGGTGAGGACCCGCGGAGACAGAGAGAGCCCGAAGGGGAGGGCTTTGTATTGCCAAGCTCGACCTTCAAACGCAAACCGCAGAAACTGTCGGTGGCGAGGAAGAGTGGAGACATGGAAATACGCGTCCAACAGGTCTAATGCTGCAGACCAACCCAGAGGACGAACGCACCGGAGGATGCGCTTCTGCGTGAGCATTCTGAACGGCAGCTTGTGCAGGCAGCGGTTCAAAACGCGCAGATCTAGGATTGGCCGTGACCCACCGCTCTTTTTGGGCACGATGAAGCGTGGGCTGTAAAACCCACTCTCCATCTCGGCTGGAGGGAGCGGCTCGATTGCATCCTTCGCCAGGAGGACAGCAATCTCCTCTCGCAAGACAGGGGCGGACAGGGGGCTGACCCTGGTGAATACACACCCGTGACTTGGGGGGCCGTTTCGCGAACTGAATCGCATAGCCGAGTCTGATTGTGCGTATGAGCCACCGCGAAGAGCTGGCCCGCGCTAACCAGGCAGGCAGAGCTCTCGCTAATGGACTCATCGCTACAATCGCTGACGTACCAGCAGTGGGGCAGCGCGGAGTGGGTGTGCTGATCCGGGAAGCTCGCGGGTCCCACGGAAAAGCTGGAGGTGAGATATTTGCTCTCACTCCAAACCCGAGCTCCGGAGGGGAGGCTCGAGGGGTGGGAGAAAGGAGACCGTCCTCCCAGCGCTCGTGAGCCACTGGCGAAACGCACCGAATCTGCAAGCTAGAAAGCATAGCGTCCCAGACTGGCAGATTTCGGGCTGTCACATCTGGGGAAGTGAAAAGTGCCCTTTCATAATGTTTTCATGGCAGTAAAAAGTGCCGTTGGAAATGGGGCCCCGCCCTCCAGCGGGGAAAGAGCAAGTTCCCTCTTCTCCAGATGGCCTGTCCCAGGGGCGCTTTGCGGTCCGTTGCCGGACTTAGCGGCGTTCTGGGCAGGGGGGCTGCCTGCTTCCGAGGCGCCCGACGCGCTCGCTTCGCCTGAGGCGTGTGCGGGGGCGGAGCAGCTCTCGTAGGCGGGCGCCTTCGGCGAGGAGCAGGTATGAATGGCACGGCGGGCGGAGCGGGCTACGGACCGCCGATAAGACATCACCCACCAACTGCTCTCTCACCGCCTTGAATTCCTGGGTGAATTCACAGACAGTGTCGCCGAACCTGGCTGGGGATATGGGGAAGTCAAGAAAGCGGACTTTGTCGACTTTGCGCATATCAGCCAGGGGTGGCGCTCCTGGACCACTAATGTGGACATCGTCCTCCCCAACGCACACGCAGCGGACTCAGTAGTCCGAAGAGCTAAGTCGGCGGCGGTGCGAAGCTCGTAAGCCTGGGTTGGACCCACCCTCGTGCAGCTCGGCCAGCGCCTGCGCTTGGTAGCGCTGGTAGGTGGCTATCGCATGCAAGGCGGAAGCAGCCTGGCCCGCAGCTATGTAAGCTCTAGCTCCGAGGGAGGTAGATAACTTACAGGCTTTGGATGGGAGACGAGGCGGACCCCGCCAAGAAGAGGCGCCGCGCGGATTTACCGCCATCGCGCACTCAACCTGAGGAATCGCCACATACCCCCTGGCTGTTTCACCGTCAAGAGTGGTTAGGGTGGAGGAACACGCAGCACGAGCAGAAAAAAGTGCTTTACAAGACCGCGTGAGCCTACTGTGCACCTCCGGGAAGAAGGGAACGCCCCTCTAGTCGGTCCGGCCGCGGAGCTGGGGGATAAACCATCTCCAACCCACGGCCGAAGCAGCCCGGGAAAGCACGGCTAACATGTCCGTTTCAGGATCCGTAGTGACAGCGCTCACCAGCCCGAAGGGGGCGAGCGGGTCTGGATCATCATCGGACAATGAAAGCCCACCCTCCGATGCCGCGGTGGACATCTGGTCTCCGGTGTCATCGGGCGTAAGGGCTACCATCTGTTAGACGGATCGCTTCCCCCGCCCGAAGCTTGGATGGAGCGCTTAGAGGAGCGGGAGGTCCGCGGGCCCGTGGGCGACGGATTATCTCTCGCTGAAACCCTCAGATCTGCCCGAGTGCCCGCTGCAGAGCAGGGGACAACTGGGGTGGTTCACCCTTTTGCAAAGGCTAACCGCGATCTTGCGCAACAGTCATGGCATCGCAATGACGACATGAACTGCCCGCGAGCAGCGCATTAACATGCTGGACCCCCAGACATGTAACGCAGTGCCCGCGCCCATCATCCGAGGACAGGAAACCACCGCATCCAGAAACGCACAGTCGGAGCGCCGTCCTGATAAGGACGTGCTGCACGACTGTGTTGCTCTTTCTGTGAAGTTTGCAACTTTATACGCACCGCTCTGGAGGACCGGACCCAAAGAACGCCAGGCAAGGGAGAAACCCAGCTCGACCGTCTGCCACTGCGTGTACACACTCTGGACCATGAGAATGCTCTCGTTCGCTCAAAATCGCTGGTCACAGCAGGAGGAACCCTCATCGACTCGATCAGAAAGTCTCTGAAGCGAAAAAAGGATAGCGTCTGCTGGCGCCAGGTGAGTTATATACTCAGTTGATTGCTTATGCCGCTCACCTGCGCAGGCTTGCGCTGCCAATTCATTCTTAATTGGCCCGTTCAATACTCTTTCAGACGAGTAGCTTCTGAACCGAACCTCCCAATGCGTGGATTTTACAAATCAAATCCACTTATAGTGCTGAAGTTCCCCCCGAAGGGGAACTGAAATATCTGTGGTCTCTGGATAGCACTACTAGTTATTTACCGTAAGCTTATGGAAGGTATTTTAGGTAGAAGGTCGTTTATTTTGTAGCATTTTTCAAAAGTAAGCCAATTTAATTAGTTTATTCACCCCAAAATGAAAATTCTGTCACTCCTACATACTGACGCTTAGGTTTTTCCTCACTCATTAGTATCTAGATTTCTGTTCCTCCATTTAAAGTTTGTTGTTTTTTGTTGTTTGTCACTGATTGTTTATGACAATATACGGCAATAAAAGTCCATATTAGATCTGTTAAGTATATTAAAACATTATGTCTATTCAGAAGACTTGGAACCAAAACTTATTTTTAGGTTTGTTTATTTATTTATTTATTTATTTATTTATTTATTTATTTATTTAGTTAGTTAGTTAGTTAGTTAGTTAGTTAGTTAGTTAGTTAGTTAGTTAGGTAGTTAGTTAGTTTAGGGTCTCAAACTTAAATTGGTGGGGGGCCATTTCAGTGACTGACAATTCATAGGAGGGCCATTTTAACATTCAAGCACAAGAAAAAAAAGTAATGTGGTGCATCTTGTAACAAATCACAAATCAGCACGTTTTTGCTTCACACAACTGCTGAAATATATCTGTGGCTATTTAAATTTAAATATATAAAAATGGCATTTTGACATTTAAATAGTCATAATAGAATAATAATTATTATTATTATCATTGTCCCAATCAATTGTTGCTTTACCAAAAGTTTAACAAATAGTGTAAGAAAAGCAGAAACAGTTTAAGTAACTTTACTCACTTTATTGGCAATTGTTTTCTCAATATCTTTTTTTTTTTGTTATTGTTGTAAAACTACAACAAAGAGGGACAAAGTAAGTATACATTCACATTTACTTTAACATGTTCAGTTCAACCAGCAGTAAAGTGTACATAGTTGTCATAGAAATCTCAATAAGCATGTGAGGAAATCTATTAAATGAGACCATTTGCATCGAATGTTAGCAAAATTGGCATATTTGTATATTTGTCCATTAGCTTAAAGTGTAAGCCATGAAAAAGTGGTTGTTCAACATAATGCAGGTGGCATAAAACTGATTATAATTAAATGATGCTTGTATATTTACAAAAATAGAACTTTAGAATAAATAGAGCACTTATGCACATTTATTTCAATGTTTAAATCAGCCATGGAAATAATGTGCATGTGTGTTATCTTGCCCGCATACTGAGAAAAAACAAAAGGAAAACGCAACAACACGAGTGATTCAAAAGCATATGTTTTGGGAGGCTGAATCTTGTTATATTTTTGACACCAGGGGGGGCCGGAGGGAGGAGGAGGGCGGGCCATAAATGGCTCACATGCCAGAAGTTTGAGACCCCTGGTTTACAGTTTATAAAATGTCAATAGAAGGATAAATATATGACAGAATTTAACAACTTAAAACAAACCCTCACTGTAAAAATGTTATGACAAAAAGTCAAGACAACACATATTTTATACTTATTTTAATACGTTTATCAGGTTTCAACAATTTTTTTTAAGTTATACAAGGTTTAACTTAATATTTTAAGTCAGTTTGATTGATGTAAGTTAAGTTAAGAACAAATGTTTGTGTCTATGTGTAGCGCAGTGGCACATTGTACATTATCACAGTCTCATAAATCCAGAAGTCCACAAACTATATTTTTCCCACAGGTTTTCTTTCTTTTTTTTTTTTTTTTGCTGCATTGCAGTATGTCATTTAGGTACTGATACTTTTCAACATGGAAATTTTCAGTCTTTCTACTTCTTAATATATAGAATAATAAGTGTAATTTAGCAAATATACTTTATTACTCATTATTCTACAATTAAAGGGTAGCATCAACATCAAGATACCAAAATGACGTATTGTTCCAACCCCTCAATTTTGAATTCTTCACATGATAAATTTCAACAAATACATTTTCAGAGTTTTTTTTTTATTTCTCGTTCGTTTATTTGAAACAATGAGAGTAGCACAATGGTAGTTGACAGGAATCAGATGTTAGGATGTTAGTTTAGAACTGTTAAGATCATCCCACCATTAAACCACACTGAATGTGGACGTTAAGCAAAGTCAGATTTGTGTCTCACTGAAGTATTTTGTGAACCGCTGAACTGATGTGTAAATACTCTGCTCTCACCCTGTTCTCCTAATGAACTCAGCAGTGTCCAGTTCGTATCTGTCAGTGAGCTGGATGTGATTTGGCCGTGTAGGCTTGGTTTCGGGTGGCTGATTGAGAGAAGTCTGTGCGTGTTCGCTGCGGATCCCCGTATGGCAGCAGCTGTTGCCTGGAGAGCTCATTAACTGCAGAGATGTGACTTCTCTCTTCCTTCCATTACAGATATGCAAACACATAAATAACCACCTGCAGGGAGCAGCCCTGATGATGGCACCTACACACACACACACACACACACTCTCTCGCGTCAGCCACTGGCAGTCTAGTGAATTACTGTTAGTTCTACAACACAACAGCCTGAATCCTCATCATTATCTGCTAGTAGCTCTTTTGTTTACTGGCTGCGATTGCCGCTCTAGACATCCCATAATCCTCTACAAGATAAAGGGACATGGTTATTAACTTCTTACTTTGAACACTGCTAAGTTGCACAAGTTTTCATTGTTGTGTAGTTGAGTGCAGGCGATCATTTAGCCATCACTGACAGCACATGATGGTCTTCTTAGTAGTGTGGAGTATGACATTGTACAGTTTCATACCACTTTATGGAACACATTACTTTAGTTTTTTAATATGCTAAACTTGCATTTTATTTTTAATAGGTGGGTGGTTGATTATTCATAGGTAGCTACATAAATCTTTCTGTTCACTTAGAAACTGTAAACGCTCATTCAAAAGTCAATATGTTTTTCTCAGAAAACACATTTCTAAAGGTGCTGTTGACTTAAAATTTTTCACGAATGTTGGTAACAACCATAAGAAATCCATATAAGCAAAGAAAACAAGACTAGATTATTTTACAGATCAAGTTATGATGACAGAAATGACAGTGGAACACATGAAGATAGGGAAGTGTAAAAAAAGCAGTGAAAGCTTAGACAGCTGCTGAAATCTCTCAGTAGTTCTTTAGCAACCCTCTGAACTTTGTCATTGTAAATTAATATTAGCCACTTCAGTCCAATATCTATAGATTATCAGGATGATGAGGATAAAAACCAGAGTGAATATTTCAGCAAGACAATGATCCAAAACACAGCCAAGGAAACTCAAATGGTTTCAGAGAAAGAAAATCAAGCTGTAGAATGGCCCAGCTAATCACATGACTAAAATTCATCAGAAAATACAAATAAAAAAGATAACATTTAATAGATGAGACCAACGGAACCATCGAGATTTTTACACTCTGTTGAAGTCATTGAAAAATAATCACACCTGAGCTATTCATGTGACTTCATTCTCCGTCGACAGTTCAGCACTATGTACTTCTGTCATTCCATTGTTATTACACATAACTAATATTTAATTTGTTTGTTTTGTTTTATTTGTATGTTTGTATTGTTTGGTTTTTTACCAAATCTGGTTCAATCCCATGCCAATAACTCTTTTAGAAATATTATTCCCAGGAAAAAAAAATAAAAAAATAGGACGTGCTTTGATTGTTATTATTTTTTTCCTACAGATTTCAGCATTTGCATGTATTTTTTATTAGCCGATCTGAGGTTGCCAAAAAAATAGTTACATTATTATTATTATTATTATTATTATTATTATTATTACAGCTTGGAGAGTACAACCGGCCTCTGAGTGAGCTGAGAGATGATCACGTAAGCTCTACTTGTGCTCCTATTTATCTGTCTCCCAAGAAAGACACTCTTCATTTGCATAAAGTTGAAGAATTCTCAACTTTATCGTGTCGCTCAACACACCTGCTCGCCAACGTTCACTGTCACTCACATAGACGGGGGTCACCGGAAGTCGCTCACCCTCCGTTGAAATGAATGGTCGATTTTGGAGTACAAATAAAATGACATTAAATATATACAATTATTTTTCAGTAATAATAGTAGTATTCTATAATAATATAATAATTAATAATACTAATTTAAAATAAATATTATAAAATGTTGTTGTGGTTTTACCAGTAGTAAGAGTTTTAAAGCTCCACATCCTCATTTTGAAGCCACTGTAGCGCTTAGTCTCAAGCGTTTTTTCTTTTTTTTTTTCTTTATTCTACAGCTGGTTATATCCAGTCACTGATGGAGCCTAAACTCCAGTGGCTCCTGAGCTTCAATGAGGCTGTTTGTTTCCCATCTCTCTCTCTCTCTCTCTCTCTCTCTCTTTCTGAGGTGTGAAAACCCTGCCCTATTTCTTTTGTCACCATAGCAGGGCCACATATAAACACCATCCAATAAAGAGTGCACCAAGGCACAGTATGGGCCTTCAGTGACTATTTTCCCATTAGCGAGATCCTCTCCTTCTCTTCTATTTTTTTTTCCACTGGCGACTTGGCTTTTCTGCTATCAGACCCCCTCCACATTTGACATGTTTTTTTTTTTCTTCTTCTTCAGCCTAATTTTTTTATGTCGCACACCTTTTGTTGCTGTCAAATGAGAAAAGCCATATTATCCGAAGCCACAAATCTGCTGACCGACAGCTCTCTTTTGTATGAACCCCTCATGTTTTTCCATCCCTCCTTCATCGCAGAGTTGCCATTCATTCATTTCTAAGAAGTCCCATTAAAAATGCATGCGGAAGAAGATTGCGTGTTTTGTCAGTTAGATTGAATGCGCTCCGCAGGTAGGAGAAGCACTCGTGAAACAGAACAATGTCAGATTCATTGTGCTCTTTATCTCGTGGCAAGTACGGCGATAATTCGTTTAATGTTATCTCGGCACCTGGGAGATTGCAATTATGCAGCGGTGAAGAGCAAGTGAGTCCTGTCGAGCGGCGTTTGGGATTTTGGCTCAGGCGACAGCAAAATGTTTAGATTCATTAGTGCCTCGCTGCTGTCTGTCACAATGACTGATGCTGTTTTCACTGATTCACTTGGCTCTGAATCGTACTAAACAAACGGGAATGTGTCCTGCTGAATGCAGATTTAAGTCATTATCATGCACTTTTGTGTGTTTTAAAGAGGTGATGAACTGAGGAACCAAAATTTCCTTGCTCTTTTGACATGTAAAGCTCATTGCACTATAAAAAAACACCATGTACGCTTCAGAACCCAACACTTTGTGGTATTTCTAAAAACAACCTATATTGAAGACAGTCTGACAAAAACACCCATTCTGAAATGAACTACCTCTACTCTATGCTGTAATAGGGTGGACAGGCTCCGCCTCCCCAGAAGATCAATGAGCACTTCTACCTCACTGCCTGTTTAGCTCTGTTAATATGCAAACATGTTAGCCAATCACAACAGTGCGTGTTTAATTCTGCATCTGCAACTGGCCACACCCATACCCAACTTTATAATGATGAGGGTCAAAAATAGCACAGAACATTGTCAATTTCTTGTTTTTTATTATTGAGGGTTTTTATAAACATTTTGATTAGCTTATAAATAGACATTATAGAGGTTCAGTAGAACAGTACAGTTCTTTCTTGTATTTATGGTTTTTGACTGTTTTCTTTTTTTAAAGATATGTTTAAATAGAAACAATGTTTTGTCGAATGTCCTCGCTGCTAGGTTTTTAAATTAAAATTGAAAGTAAATCTATGTCATATGACTTGTTTGCTCTATTGCAAGGGCTCTGAGGGCATATTTTTGTCTAAATAGTGTGTTGATTTGTATGATTTATAGCCTATAATAAATCTTCAAACTAGATATGGTGAAGTAAACCATGCAAATGAGTTGTCATTCTCTTGATTTGTGGTTATAGCGTAGGCGGAAATGCAATAATTTTGATGAAACAACATTGATTGTTGCCGTCTAATTTTGACTGAAATATTTATGATTAATAACTAATATGCAACATGTTGAAAATGTAACTGCATGCTTTAAAAACTACAAAAAACTTGAATGACAAATGACATCTAACAAAACAACACTGTAAAAGTTGATGAGTTACTTTGCTTATGTAAGTGAGTAAACCCGTTGTAACTTGTAACTGTATTTCACAATTATACACAGTTCATTTAGTTTTATTAATGTAATTTGATCAAACTGTTATATATATATATATATATATATATATATATATATATATATATATATATATATATATATATATATATATATATAATTTATTTAAAAAAGACAAGAACGGTTAGTTTATTAAGAATTTATATCATCAGCTAAGAAAAATGCATAGAAAAAATTCACTGTTTAATGTTCCTCAGTAAACACTATAGATATCTCAAATTTAATTTTTTTGATTTATTTTAACTTATTTGAATTAATAAATTACTATTCATCTTTTTTGTTTAGGTTTGTTTAGGTTAAAACTTGTTTAGGTTTGATATGCCATTTTGTGATTAAAATTTAAATCATTTTCAAGTTTTGCAACATACCATTAATCAAAATCTATTATTATTTTGTTTTACAGTCAGGAGATCTCCAAGTTAGTATTTTCCAATTATAATGATTTAATTATTTATATCACCTTCGATAATCTGCCATTTTGGTATTTGATTATAGTATTGAAATTACAAAATTCAGAAAACACTCCATCCTCTAGTTTTACCGCATAGCTGTCCTAAGATCAGCTGTGTCGATACCTGTATGTTTACTGGTCTGCTTGTGGGATCATTTAGAGCTGGTCTGTGTGCAGTTCGGGATCCCAGTGGCCCCATATGTACCACAGAACCAGTCGCAGATTCACCACATGCTGTAATTGGCTATTTGCTATTCCATACACAGTGGCTGAAAGTCTCCAGACGTGTCTCCTGTGTGACTGCGTCATCGTAAATATGTTGTAAACAAAATGCAAAATCTAGATTTTATATGGGTCTAAATGTAAATCTCTGTAATGGGATGAGGCTTTACTTTGAATTGGCATGTCAGGACTTTGCATGCACACAGATGATGGGTGGTGATCATAGCCTGTCAGAGCCAAACACCTGGAAAAAAAAAGAGATCCACATAAAAACTGCAACAGAATATGCCTTCAGAGATCGCTAGAATATTCAGGGTTTTATTTGTCTCCAGTTTACAATGAGACTTTCCAGCTATTGCAGTTTTTCATTATTATTATTATTACCATCTGCAGAATTACAGACAGCTATTATATTAAATTCAACACAAATTTTTTAAATGGGATCTCTCATTGTCTTTCCAGAAACATCCTACAGTTTTGCCTTTGTTAAATTAATCTAATAATAATAATAATAATAATAATAATAATAATAATAATATGAAGGGCATCTGCTGTGTAAAACATACGCTGGAATAGTTGGCGGTTCATTCCGTTGTGGCAATCTTTGAAATAGAGATTAAGTCGGAGGAAAATGAATGAATGAATGAATGAATGAATAAATGAATAATAATTTTTACAGTAATTGTTTACTTTTTATGTATTATTGCTAAATAATATTATGGAATGTAATATTAATAACAATAGCTATATTAGATATGTGTTTTAATAAATGTGCTATAACAAATTATAATACTATAGTTAAGTTCTGTAGTAATAGTAAATATAGTACTAAAATATACTACCACTATAAGAAAATTATATATACTAAGAATAACTGTAGCAATAGACTTCCATTGTCTTTTTGGTCTGTTTTGAAGCTTTAAAGCTTCAGAGACAATTGTAATTGAAAGATGTGCCCCTTGAATTGTGTACATCTATCAGTAAAAGTACAATTAAACATCACAATTGAACACATTTTGAAATGTTTAAATCAACTTTGCCTCCTCCAGCACAGAAATCAGCCCCAGAAGTGCTTGACACAAACTGTCAGCATGTTCCCTTTGGCATTACTCATTTTTTGAAGTTGTTTCCATTCATTTTTCATGGTTTCTTTAACACCGCTCACCCGAAGGTGAACCTTATTTGGTCAAGCTTTGAATTTTTTTCAAGTTTAAACGTAATTTTGAACTCATCCACCTCACTACTTTTTTTTTTCTCTCTTATTTGCTTGCTGTTTAACACCTTTCACAATCTTTTACTCTGTCTGACTGACACTCAAACTGAAGTTTTCTAGCAGTCGTTGTTGTGGCTTGTTGAACTTGCTGATGGTTTAGGCATAATCATGATGGCATGTGTTTAACCTCGGTTGCACCAGGGGCAGCAAAGGAGAGTTTACCAGCTTACTATCCAACACCAGTTCATTGTGTATATGTACCCAGGTCTACATTTCTGGAGACCATGAAATATGTCTCCCGAGGAACATCTGACAGCATTTTGTCTGTAAAACGAATGCTATGGAGGGGTATGACGCAACCAACAGCTTCAGTTTCTTTTCGTGCTATGCTGACTGCTTACCTCCATATGGACAGCTTTTCCAATATTACGAGTTTGAAACAGGGTTTGTCTCCGACAAGGAGTGGTTCCAGAAACCAGGTAAAACAAAAGTTAAAAATAAAATAATAAATAACAGGCTAAAAATGTGGTAACATCTGAAAACATGGTAAAATCATGCATCCACAACATCTTTTCTTTTCTAGATTGCCTTTGAAAACATTATCGGTTGGGTTTAGGGAAGGGGGTGGGTGAACAGCTGAAATGTATATTGTGGCCTCTGGTGGATTTACTTGAAAAGAAGACGCACAAATAACACATATGAGAGAAATCTGAGATGCCACTAGAGGCGTCTGCATGGTGGATTTGCGAAAAACAAAAGCTGCAACCAGACATACCCCTGGGAAATGTAGATCTTTGGTACACACAATAAGCCTGGGTTGCAACTATCTGTCAGCATTTAGCTTTAGATTAGGATGTCCTGATTCAATTCTGATGATTAGGGCTGCACAATAAATTAGACAATCTGTTAGACTTGGCTGTTTCATAAAAACATGTCAATGCAAAGTGTATGCTTAATGCTTTAAGTCATCCCACATTTAGAAAACCTCTGGAATGCAGAATTATAGAACAATATGAATTCAAGGCTTTTTATTTGTGAATCAAATCAATATTGAATCAGTAATTTTTAAGAAATTATTATTGAATTATTTATTTGTTTGGCCCAGTCCCTGTTATTACTGTAGTGGCAATGCAAACATCCTATTGACTCCATGTGAGTCTTTTCCACACTTTTTTCCCCTTTTTTTCTGAAAACCTTAAGGCTTGTTTCAGCAAGAGATAAATCATAATAGCCTGTTTTATTGTGTGTGTTGAATGTTCAGTGTTGGTAATTACTGTTGTTTTGATCTCCAGGGTGAGACAGTAAGGGTAGTGATGAAAACGCTTTCTGGTTCTGGTGTGTTTTGAAAGGGATGAGGGTTTCTGAAAGCTCTACAAAAGCAAAACACAGTTAATGGGTGTTCATTTTGACAGATGTGTTTAGCCTGACTGCTCTAATGTAAATAATAGAGAGTGTTATGCCATTTAAATGAATAATATCACATGTGCATATTGTTGTAATTAATATAATGAAATTTAATGTATCAAATAAAAAATAATTAAATTTGTTAATATATATGAAAATTTATTGCAATTATATATAATCAGAATAGCAGTTATATGCTAAATTATTGTTATTATTATTACTGTTTCACCATTATTATTATTATTATTATTATTATTATTATTATTATTATTATTATTAATATATTTATCATAATAAAGTAATATATTATCAAAGTATGTATTTAAATTTTTTTATTGAATATATTATTAAACTTAATATATTATTAAAATAATACTATTTATAATAATAATAACAACAACAACAATAATAATACATTTATATTTATAAGTAATATATATAAAAATGTGGGAGGAGGTGACGGTGCAGTTTTTGTTATGTACAATAACAACCACCACCACCACAACAATATTAATAATAATAATAATAATATGATGATGAGGATGATGTTAAATGATTGAAGTTCTGATGTATTTGTAATGTGATAGAATTAACAGTAATAATAGTACATTGTTGTGCCATTAAAATATTTTAGGAACTTATAATACTATTAATGATCATCATTACATTTTTCAAACGTTCTCAGTACTAACAACAACAATGGCAAGACTAGCCTACTACTATTACTACAACTACTACAATTGCTGGTGCTAATAATAGTAATAGTAGTAGTAGTCAGGTAATAGCAGTCATCTTAGAGTCTGTGTTTGTCTTTGTAGGTCAGACTAGACATGTTTTTTGTTGTTCTGCACATAACCCACGGCAATAAGCAATGCTTCAGGAATTAGGTAATCCACTCATTCCTCTTCGTGGTCATCAGAGTTTCACAGTCGGCGCCGTCAGGATGACTAATTGGTGTAGATGTTTACCACAACACTTTCTGATACCTCACCAACTTGCCTCTTCTCGTAAAAAGAGTCACCTCATCTCTATCTGATTACCACATTTCATTAGACCAAGTCTCTACCGATTGCCTGAAGAGACAAATCAAGTTATTAACATCCACAAATGAGAAAGGGATGTGTCAGGTGTGAAGGAAACTGGTTGGAATAGCAAATTTCCACAAAACACCTGCTGCCATCTTGTGGCTATACACGACATTGCGTGAATATGCAATGTGCTCAATCAGAGCATCATTAAAATATTGTGTGTGGAAGAAACGGCGCCAATTAGAGTTTAAAGGGATGGCTCACTGAAAAAGAAACAATCTGTGAGTATTTAGTCACCATTCACTTGTTCTAAAATTATTTGAGTGTTACTTCTGTTTAAAGAAGAGATTTTGAAGAATATTGTAAACTGACAGCCATTAAGGCAATTTTTAATCAAACACTGTGAATAATAAGTGCATATGTGAAATATATTAAAAAGTCTTAAAAGTGACTTTTATTAACATTTTTATAGTTAAAAGTGATGTATTGTCTGGTTGGTGTTATATATTACAGTACAAAAAAATTGCCATTACATAAACTGATGTACAGATATTTTTTACAATGTACAATGGATGTCCATGGCTACCAGTTTATAACAGTTTTCAAATTAAAAGTAAAAAAATAAATTCAAAGAGATTTGGAATAACTTGAGGGCAAGTAAATGGTTAATCAATGAACTATCCCTTCAAACATGCATTATTTAACAAAACTGTTCAGACTATATGTTGACATTTCCATACATACATATCTCTCAAACTATTGCTAATGATATCTAAAACACGATAAATGTTGTTAGATATTTTTGCTGGTTGTGTATCAGGTCAGATGTGTTAGGTGGATTCACTGTAGCTGAGCTAGGGTGGAAGGTCTGTTTCTTAACCTGACATGTTGTTTTGACAAGGTGAGTGTGAGCTATACCACATTCACACCTGTCTGAGCTGACAGCGCACACACACACACACACACACACACACACACACACACACACACACACACACACACACACACACACACACACACACACACACACTCTAACTTGCACAGCTATCTTTATAGAGACTTCCCATAAATGTAATGATTTTTATTTTTATACTGTGCAGACTGTATTTTCTATCTCCTTACGCCAGGCCTAAACTTTAACCCTGCACTCACAGGAAATAATCTGGATTTTTACATTTTTAAATTAATTCTGTGTGATATATAAGCTGTATTCTTCATGGGGACCAAAACATGTCCCAAGGTCAAAATTGACTAGTATTGCTATATTTGTGGGGACATTTGGTCCTCACATTGTCTTGAATATAGGGCACGCACACTTCAATGATATTATTTCCTGGTATTGAGCGTGTGTTCATTAGCCAAGGAGACATCATTGAAAATAGGTGTAAATCTACAGTTTTGTGTTTGTCCGCATTTAATCATTTACACCAATTGTAGAGAAAGTGTTTCTTTTGGATTGTAAATGTGATCAGAATAAAAAGCATAGACTGTTATCTCTTAAATATTACAGGACATGTTGTTGAAGAGTGATAGCTATGGGATTTATACTTTGCTGTCTCAAGTTGTATGATTGGTTTGAAGGTAAAAAAAAAAAAAACCTGTAAAAAGTTACAAGTACTGATTCAAACAAGAAACAAACATAATTCTGTCCAGCTAGCATTGGAACAAAAACGAGAAACAAATCTGTATTAAAAAATCCATACATTATTATTATTATTACTATTATTATTATTAATATTATTATTGTTGTTGCTGTTGTTATTCATATTTAATATTATTATTAGGGTTGTTATTATTATTATTATTATTATTATTATTATTATTATTATTATTATTAGTAGTAGTAGTAGTAGTAGTAGTAAAATAATAATAATAAAAAATATAATAATAATAATAATAACAACCACACTAACATTATTAGTTGTTTTTGTATAAAAAATATTTTTATTTTATATATATATTTACTTACAGTCTTTGAATATTTATTTATTTATTTAATTATTTATTAATTCATTTATTTGTTTATTTAGTTATTTATTTAAAAAACAGCATGTACAAATAGGAATGTGTCTCATTTTTCTAACACATTTTCCTGGTGTAAACAGGGCCTTAGTTAACAACCAGTTTACCTTAAAATAACTAAATAAAGGTACTTCATAATCATCAGTGGCTTTTAAAAGAACCTTTAACATGCTTTATCAAGCTTTTTGAACACTCCTTTTGGCAGTCGTCACTCTAATAAAAATGGCTGTGAGCAAATGTGAATACAGTAAACATTATCAATGTTTGTATGTGATTAAAAGCCTCAATTAAACCTGCGGATCATGTGAAGAGATTGTATCTATTCAGAAGGCTTAATTTAAACATATCCATTCATACGTTTTGAGTTTTGGCCAAAACCCACTTTGAACGGAGGAAAAGAAACTGTTCAAAACATGAAACAAGTTTCTAATGAGTTTGGTATGAGTAAATGATGCCATCATTTTTATTTTGGTCTTAACCAACCAAAAATGAAACTGATTTTCCAGCCTGACCCACAAGGGGGCGCAGCTGCACCAACACTTCCAGCCAGCGCTTATTAGCCCCTGTATTGATTTCATAGCTGCTGTTGATACACAACAACACGAGCCTAAATCCTGTGGAGGTCAACCTGCAAATCCCTCTTGCACATCATAATCTACACTCCTGCCCACACACACACATACAGCCTTACACTCAAGGATGAGATCATTACACAAATGGAAAACTGAATGCAATTGCTTTATGTAGCAAACTCCGCATTGATTTCATGTCTCTTTATGTTTGACGAATGGAACAATAGTGTACATGGCTGTTAGAAGATAAGGCTGATTGTGTTGAGCAGATGATGAGCGATGACCCTGCAGGTCACCGTGGCTGATTTGTGAAGATGAGCTCGGCCACAGTAAACCACTGTTTAACATTCAAGCTGAGGAAAGGCGAGGGCTTTGGTTTCACCCCCACCCGGCTTCTTGTTAAGTGGGGGGTCCATCTGGTGCGCAGACATCTATGATTCCCAGTGCTGTACATTAATAGAAAACCCTGGCCCTGCTCCACATTTTAGTCCCCTGATTTTTCACGTCTCTCATATCTGTTAAATGGGCACGTGAGCAGTATTTTGTCTGATGTGTGAGGGGAGGCTCCAGGGGGTCTGTTTAGATGAGCTTGAGGTCTCCATTAGGCTGGTTGACGGAGCCGGTCTTTCGGCAGCAGACAGGCGTGAGGGAATTGCTCACACTGACCCCCATCCACCAGCCCCCCATTACTGGCAATACGTCACCCAAAAACAACGCCCAATTCCTCCTTCAGCACAGCTATAAAACTGGGGTGAAAGATTAATGCAGAGCTAGCAAAATGTTTATATAAAACATACACAGTAACAAAAATAGTGTATTTACATAAAAGCTGTCCTGTTTTTAAAGGTTTAGCGATTTCTTTCCTAAACTTTCTCAATCTGGCACTTTATATTGGATATCAACCATACCTTTTTTCTTATCTAGTGTTTAATAATATTGTGAGGTACAGTATTTGTGGAAAAAATATACTACTACTACTACTAATATTAATAGAGTGTTGTTTGCTTTTTTCTGGCTAATTGTTGGAGTTGTTTTTTGTAAGGCAAGGCAGGGCAAGTTTATTTATATAGCACATCTCATACACAATGCTAGTTCAAAGTGCTTTACATAAACAAGGATAAAAGTAACATACATCTCTCTACATTTAGGCTAAAAGATTTTATTTATTTATTTATTTATTTATTTAGGCATACTTTTTTGTACTGAATGTTTGTGCTTTCATTTTAGTTGTCTTTTATTTCTTCAATTCTATTTTCCAAAACGAATCCTCTTTGCACTTAACAAGTTTACAATAACAATAAAGCGTGTTAACAAATTTTAAATGATTAATGAAGAAATTATAATGCTTTGACTTATTTTTTAATCTCATTTACAAGCACAGTTGCATATTTAAAGCTGCTGTATAGGCTATTTCTGTCCGTTTGCATTTTGTCCCCTTGTGCCCCCTGGCGGCCTTTTCACAAACTGCGGTCATACATTAAAAACAGAGCGGCAGCTATTTCAAACGGCGACGGTATATGCCCTGGCGGTAATAGCCACTTTGAACTCTCACCTACTGTAAGTATAAGAAATAAAACATAGTTTAAACATTATTAAAAACAGATTAAAATGTGTTACATGTTTTTATTTGATGCTTTGTAGTAGAAAGTTGGTTTTACTTAAAAAAGAAAGCTGAACAAACTTTTGTTTTGTCGTTTATTGATGAGTTGTTTGTTGTTTATCTGACCATTTAAACTTGCTGGAGTTGTTACAACATTTCCATATCTTTTTAATTTATTTGTATACCATTTAAGATTTTTCTCTTTTTTATTTAATATATATATATATATATATATTTTTTTTTTTTTACCTTGTATTTATAGGATAGTGGAGGACATTGGGAGCAGAGAGAGGGGAAGGATTGGCAAGTGACCTCAAGCCGTGATATGTTGGCGAACTTAACCTCTAGTCTAGGCTATTGATGCCATTGTTTTTACAACACACACACACACACACACACAAAAATTCTCATCATTGCTGCTTAATTTTGTAACAAGCTTTTAGGACTAATTGTTTGTACACTTAACAGCCACTTTATTAGGTACACCTGTCCAACTGCTCGTTAACACAAACTACTAGTCAGCCAATAACATGACAGCAACTCATTGCATGTAGACATGATCAAGACGATCTGCTGCAGTTCAAACCGAGCACCAGAATTTGGTGGAACGTGAGATTTGCATCATGTATGTGCAGCCGATAAATCTGCAGCAACTGCATGATGCTACCATGTCAGTATAGACCAAAATCTCTGAGGAATATTTCCAGTGCCTTGTTGAATCTATGCCACAAAGGATTAAGCCAGTTCTGAAGTAAAAGAGGGTACAACCCTGTAGTAAGGTGTATCTAATAAAGTGGCAGGTGAGTATATATGGCAGCAATTGCTTTACTTCAAAACTTTAAAATACATGGTTTTAAATTAAATTAGTGGCAAAGCGCCTCACAGCAAGAAGTCTCAGCTGGGTCAGTTGGCATTTCTGTGTGCAGTTTGCATGTTCTCCCCGTGTTCATGCGGGTTTTCTCCGAGTGCTCCGGTTTCCCTCACAGTTCAAAGACATGCTCTATAGGTGGATTGAATAAACTAAATTTGCCGTAGTCCATGTGTGTGCATGTGAGAGTGTATGGGTGTTTCTCAGTACTGGGTTGCAGCTGGAAGGGCATGCGTTGTGTAAAACATATGCTGGATAAGTTCCACTGTAATGACTTCTGATGAATAAAGGGTATAAGTCGAAAGAAATTAAATTATAATAACAATAACCTCGGTTTCCGTTATTACCATCTTTTAATTTTTAACCACTATCAGTTGACAATGACAGAGTTAGCATTTTACACCATTTTGTGGTTAAGCTCAAGATGCTAACCTCAAACCAGATAGCGCACATCATACAAAATTGTATGTATTTTGATCATATTACAGTTCTCAAAAAGCGAATGAGAAAATCAAAGAAATATCACTGAATAAAAATACATTTAACAGATTTTACAAGTAAAGAACCTACTATTGGTGTATCCTAACCTTTTTGCCCAAATCAATTAGAGAAGAATATGTCGCACAGCATGCTTTGCTAGATTTATATGCACTGTATATGCCATGTTCAAAAAGTTCTGCAACGTAACTTATCAGCAACACGGATGCAACATTGAGAAATACTGGTTGAAGAGTGTAGACAGCTGGGTCAAAGCTCTTCAGATTATACATTCTGTTTGTATTGTGAGCCCGTGCTAGGAAGTGTTTCAATGAGTATGACTAATACTGAGCCTGCTGCTATTTGCCCGTGGTTCTTTTATGGCGCTGTAAATGTGCAAAAGATATCATCACTTCACAATAGCAGCATTTAAAGGAAAGAGTCCTGCCGTGAGGGAATGTACTGTAAAAATAGGAGATGTGCGCATGGAGTCTGCTCTGCATAATCTCAATCAACGCTTTGACACTGATTAATTCTGCTGTTGACACATTTCTGGCTGTCATGCTGACTTACCCATCGTAGTTGTTAATGTTAGCGCTCTTGTATGTGTCAAAGAAAGGGGAATGAATGGGAAGTGTGACAGATATGTATAGTGAAACGTGAATTGCTGGAATTAGCCATGAATGTGTTTAAGGGGATTGTTCTAATAATAATAAAATGAGTAAAAGAAGAAAATATCTTCATTGACTGACCCTCGTGTCATTCTGAAGCTATTTGAATAATATTTTTCTCTAGCTCTCAATATTACCATGATATCATAATTGGTAAATCTGTTTTATAGAGTGTAATATTTCCTCTCATCATATTGCAGCATGTAATTAATTCCCCATGGATAAAAACCAAGTCCCATTTTATCTATTTTTCTCATTTGAAAAGCAGTTTTACCCTGATATACGTCAAAGTATATGTCACAGTCATTGAATTAACAAGTTTCAAGAGATAGTGCTTGATACTAATAGCAGGTTTGGCATGCTATCCCAGGAGAGAACCATAAGCTCAGAGATAATTGAGCCCAGGGCTCCCGCCTGGTCAATTGGCATATAAGCAACATAGGCTCATTCTTAAAACGTAGCCTTATATACGTTTCTGGAGATTGCAAATTATGTAGTCTGAGCCATGTATGGTTGCATGTAGTCTTTAAAATGAACGCTACAGGGCAGTATGATGCTGTTCCTTTTATCGCTAACCAGCTGACCGCTTACCTGCTTTTGGACGGCTATTTTGGCTGTTACCAGTTTGTCTGGTAGCTGGACACGTACGTCGACGGACTAGAGAGGCGGAGCAGAGTTGACCGTGACAAAATGGTTCGAGTCCACTGAAGAACAGTTCCAAAAGGCAGGTAAGACAAAAACAGAGGCTAAAAAATAAAATATACAAGTAAATAACAGCATGAGAATGTGTTAAAATCTGAAAAAGTGGTAAAAATCAGGAGGCTTTTTCTGGATTGTTTTTCAAAACACTGCGGTTGGTTTTAGGGAAGTGGCTGGGTGGATCGATAGGTGCTTTTCAAAATACTATTGTTTGGGTTTAGGGAAGGGGGAGAGTGGGGGGGATCAGTCGTTTGGTCAGTCAGTCAGTGGGTCAGTCAACAGCGGCCTCTGGTGGATTTATATGAGAAGAGCAGGCTTGAATGGTACTCGCAAGAGATATTTGAGATCTGAAAAAGTGTACACAGAGGCCTCTGGCGAATTTGCAAAAACGTAGCTCCAGGAACGTATTTCGCTCCCTGCAGAAATGTATATAGGGGTATGGAATCCGAATGAGCCTGGGTTAAATGTAAGAGGGTCTTAGATCAAGTAGTTCCCGAGAGCTCCCCTTAGTAAAGGAGGAAAAGGGGGAGATGAGGTGAACAGGGGATTCTTCAAAAATGAACATATGGGAATAAGGCGAAATGAGGTATATATTGTAGGTTTGGATTAATCTGATTGGTTTATCAATGATTACAGATGAAAGACCAGCCGCGATCAATCATATCACACTCCTCTCGAAATTAGTTTTCTTCACTGTCAGTCAATCATTTTGTTGGTTAAATTGAATAAGTTGGTTCAGTTGAGTCATTAAATATATCTATATATCTACCAAATAAGGTTACTTGGAAATTTTCAGTTTTTCTGTTTCTTTGTTTTATTCTACAGTATAAAGGCTTGACAGCATTTCTTCCCAATAAAAAGGTAATTTAAAGCATTTTAATGTCAAAAGATCTGAATGACAAAAGATTATCATCATTATTCCACCAAATATTGATTTATGGGCAGTATGGTGGCACAGTGGGTAGTACAATCGCCTCACAGCAAAAAGGTCACTGCATGGTTCAAGCCCTGGCTCGATCAGTTGGCATTTCTGTGTCAAGTTTGCATATTCTCCCCGTGTTAACGTGGGTTTTCCCCGGGTGCTCTGGTTTCCCCCACAAGTCCAAAAACATGCTATAATTAATTGGATTGGCTAAATTGTATGTATGGATAAGTCGGCGACCCCAGATTAATAAAGGCTTAGCCAAAAACAAAATGAATGAATGAATATTGATTTAATAATTGTTCTGAAATTAAAAAAAAAAATTTTAGTATTGTGTTGACAAAAATTTATCCAAATTAAATTTTAATTTTAATTTTAGAAATATCATCATGCAGATGCCAAAATGTCATTATTATCAATAAATATTACATGCAGAATTACTGCTTTAATTTGATCTTTTTTTCCATCTTGAATTATATGAAACACTAATTATATACACTACCTGACAAGACTCTTGTCGCTTATCCAAGTTTTAGTAACAACAAATAATAACTTGACTTCTAGTTGATCACTTGGTATCAGAAGTGGCTTTTATGAAAGGCAAGGGCCTCTAGATTAAGTTTATTTTACCAAAATATAATATAAACATGCTCTGATATTGAATTATTTAATTAGGACAGTAAGGTCTGACTTTGCTTAGACAAATGTCTTGCCACTTAACAGAAATAATGTACAGTATAAATTTTATGTCATGGTGAAGTGGAAAAAGAATTAATATTGTGTTTGACTCCCATGAGCTTGGGAGACTGCATCCATACATCTTTGCAATGACTCAAAAATCTGTAACTTTAGAAAGTCATCTGGAACGTCAAAGAAAGCATTCATACATGACTCCCAAAGTTCATCAAAATTATTTGGATTCATCTTCAATGCCTTCTCCTTCATCTTACCTTAGACGTGCTTGTTAATGTTCATGTCTGAGGACTGGGCTGGCCAATCATGGAATGGCTTGTCCTTGTTTGCTTTTAGGAACTGTGATGTGGATGCTGAAGTATAAGAAGGAGTGCTATCCCGCTGAAGAATTTGCCCTCTCCTGTGGTTTGTAATGTCAGGGGCAGCACAAAGTCTTGATACCTCAGGCTGTTGATGTTGTCATCCATTCTGCAGATCTTTTTCCTGCCACCAGACTGAATGTAACCCCAAACCATGATTTTTCCTTCAACAAATATGACTGATTTCTGGGAGAATCTTGGGTCCATGTGGGTTCCAAAAGGTCTTCTGCAGAATCTGCTTTTCCAAATGACCAACTAGAAGAGTTTTAGAAGTATTAAACATTAAAACCACATTTCTTGTAAAGACAAGCACTTAAAAAATCCTAAAAACTTTTTTTATGCCACAGTAGAAAGTCACATGAAAGGCATAAGGAAAGGTCAACCTTTTTTATTTTTTGCTTTGAACTATGCATTTAAACATCTGTTTATACATCTTTTGTATGGAAAGGGATGTGGATAATGTGCTATAAAATACGTTCCCTATGTATACTTGAATAAATTGCTTTCAAGGTTAGTTTTTCTTATGCACAATGGCTGATGCTAACAATAAGCACGCTTCAAATTAAGAACCCAGACTGCAGCCGTGAACCTTTTTACAATGATCAGCCATGTAAAGCCTATGTAAATGTGCACTTAATCCAGCATGCTAATGTTACGTCAAAAACAATGACAATCACAGACGTTAAACAAAAGCCGTTTGTTTTGGAAAATCACTTTTGGCTATTTCCTGATATTACTGGGGATGTGAAATCTGCCCGTTCTACATCTCAATTTATTCAGGCACGTTTTTCCATTACCACACAAATCAAGCCCTAATCCATTGTGAAACAAATTGTATAAATAGGTTTGGGGGGGGGGGGGGGTTAATTTTTTATGTACAATAGATGATGCTACTGTCCCTCACGGCAAGCTGTGGCACATAAATAATAATAATCATAAAAAGCAGAGCTGAATAAATGAGCATGTCTAGCTAATTGATAAGAGAAGAGCACAACAAACTATTAGCATTCCAACAAAAAAAGCTTCAAACTGAACGAGAGCGCTTCACTCCTAATTTATCTATCACTTAATTTAATTTCCAATTCTTTAATAGAATGAGATGTAACAAAGCAATACTGTTATCACACTCTCTCATTAATTATGTGCACTCCGGGCTAAACAATTACGTGCGCTCGCCACATACTGTTCCCATCCTGCAGTGAGAGTAATAAAAAGAGCCTTTCGGGGTGGTTATGATGACACGCTGCTCTCTGAAGACGAAGGGAAAAAAATAGAAGACCGAGTTCAACAGGATGTCCATTAAGAGGCTGTTTTGATATGCGTTTAGGTGCAGGGACTGATGGAGTTAATTGGTGCTTTTGAATGTGCTGTCATACGGCGCTGTAATTGGCTTGCAGAGGCTGGTGGGCCGCTGGGTGGGCATTTTAACACCAGACTGCCCTTCTGAGGGCTGGAGAGAAAAGCAGCTTCATCAGCATAAGGCATTAAACATTTACACTAACCCATAAACACTGGCTGGCCTCATTAACGCTTTATCAGTAGAAGCAAATTCTGAACACACAGCAGCATCATCATCATCACCATCATTATCATCATCATCATCACCATCATTTGGGTGTGATGGTGAATGGCAGAAAAAAGGTTTTGGAAAATGAGGGGATGTTGTGTTTGTTTTCATTAGTGTTTTCTCTTGACTGCTCGACTTCAGTTACAGAATAATAATGTCTTTGCAGCCGTGCTTGTACTGTGTGCATATATATGTATTGATTTAATGGTCTGTTAAAATTCTTGATTTTGATTGGCTGGAAGGTGTGCAATAAAATTGTTTATTGCACAAGTAGTTCCAGTCAGTTTAATCAGTTCACAATTAATACTCTAACTTCAAATCAAATTTAGTAGTAACATAGTGAAAGTTGCCAGAGCTTTCATTCATCTGTGTGAGCTTTAGGATATAGACATGTGCTTCGCCAGCGAGTTGATTCTGATTAATCAAATCGCCAATAATATGATCAAAAAATATTCACGAAGAGGCAGCTAGCACATGTTACTTTGAGCTATTAGATATGCCTGCATCATTTACATGCAAACACTTGATCTCACTGACCCGCTTTCTCTCTGCCGGTGACTGATTCAACGCATGTTAAAAGATATCAAAACTGCCGCAAAGGGCTAAACTAGTTTTACCTTGTCTATGACCATGGGATATGCTGTATAATAAACGGCTTGTTTTGTATTTAAGGATTTTAAATTTACTCAAAATTTATATATAAGTCAGAATTATTAACCCCCCTTTGAATTGTTTTTTCGTTTTTAAATATTTCCCAAATGATGTTTAGCAGAGCAAGGAAATTTACACAGTATGTCTGATAAAAAATTTTCTTCTGGTGAAAGTTTTATTTGTTTTTTTCAGCTAGAATAAATGCAGTAAAAAAAAAAATTATGAACCATTTTATGCAACAGTTCTTTCTGGTTCTCGAATCTGATTAGCTGATAGGTTTGAGATTTTAAAGTAGTATCACTCGTACAGGCTTGTGTGGATGTATTACTCCGTGAACACGAGTGCCAAGCAGAGGACTACAGTTTAAACAAATATTTCAGTTTTTGGACAACGTAATGGACTTTTGAGGCTTTTTTTGGCAAGAATGTTGTTTTTAAGATTGCAACTATGCAGTTTATTTATAAGGACAGTGCCTATTTTAAATATTCATAATTTTTGAGACTCAGCACTTTGGTGGCTGTAATTTTGTAGTGCTGTATTTATGTCATAGTAATCTGATAGTGTTTGCTTTGCCTTGCTTTGGTTTGTTCAGAGTTAACTATTGTGAAATAGTGTGATATTCATTCATTCATTTATTTGTCGGCTTAGTCCCTTTATTATTCCGGGGTCGCCAACTGAACCGGGGTCGAATGAACCGCCAACTTATCCAGCACGTTTTTACGCAGCGGATGCCCTTCCAGCCACAACCCATCTCTGGGAAATGTTTGTGATATATATTGTGATATATATATTTTGTGTTCTGTTCATATATAGTTATTGCACTTTATATTCCCATCATTTCATTTATATGCAGTTTTTTTCTGTAAAAAAAACAGAGCCATAAGATAATTCTTAAAATGCATGCCACGAAGTCTCACATCAGATGAAATTTGGAATCAGTGCATCAACAACAAAAAAAGCTTCCCATTAATATGTATCTCCTGAGTTAAAACAGGCTCAGAGCCCTAATGCATTTTTAAATATGTTTGTGTCAGCTGCGTTTGAAGCTGCTGTAAAATAAGCACACCTGTGAACTCATATATGATGAATTTTATATTTGTGCATCAAACTGTGACGTTGCTGTGCAACCATAAAACAACATAGTTACCGTGTGTTTACATCAGCTGCGAGCGCAATCACAAACAATAATAGTCCCCATTTGTTTAGAGTTCCTCAATTACACCACTTGCAGTGTAAAACATAGTCCTATGCTTAGTTTATTGTATACACTAAGAATAAGCATGACACATCTACCACAGTGTATGAATATGCGTGAGAAAAATCCCTCATTTTACAACAGACAAATGAGATTTTCACACCCAACCACGCTGAACCTCATTGAGAAGTGTCACTTTGTACCTCGTGTTAACAAGGATTAGCATGTGGCTGATCCTTTGTCACTTTCGAGGTGTTTAGAATGGGTCAGTTCATCTTCAGGTTAATTCAATTTTTTTTCTTCTTGAATGAGCTAGAATGAAGCGGCGAAGCTGATATGAAAGCGAGGGAAATGAAAATGGAGGTCATCCCGCAATACATGGTTGAGAGGGAGAGAAAAAAATTACAAGATGGAGAAAGAAACCGACAAAGAGGAAACGAGAGAAGGTGGTAGTTTTTAAGTCCATCATGCCCTGTTAATATATGAATGGCGCGATGAAAATTGATTTCCAAGTGAATTATTCCAGGCTCTCAGTTTTTTCTGAGACAATAACCTTTACAAAAGCGCCACTGTTTTGAGTAAGATGAGTTCACTTGTTCATTTCACTACGCATCTTCTTTCTCTCCTCGCCCTCTGACGGAGTCGCTAAATAGACCTAGCAATTATAGACCGGCTGTTTTGATCGATAGAGGTGGAAATGATACCGGAGTGAAGGGAGGATTATGAAATATGAACACTGAGAGGAGCATTTGATTGTGGGATGGGGCGAGCATTTTTTCTCAGAATGAGTTGTTGTGGGCAGGTGGTAGACGGAGCGTCGGGTCGAGTTATTGATCCGCTCGTGTGGCCAACAGACGGGTCAGAGACGCTCCATGGTGGGATCCCAGTTGTCCGTCCTTTGGCTGCAATGGCGGTGCTTCATCACTGTCAAACTCGCCTTGGTGTTTTGACCTGGCAATGGTAAACTGCTCCCCCAAAATGTGCCAGCCGTGTCTGTCCTTTGTCTTGACTTCACGTGTCCATGTTTGATAGTGTTTTGGCTTCTGGCTCTCCCTCATTTCCTTTAAGCCTAGTGGAGGATAGGTTTTGGCTGGGTCACAGATGAATTCTGGCTGGTGTCCACAGTCAGCGGTCATCATGGACAGTGGAAATGGGACGTCCCCTGTGGGAGTCAACATGCACATGAATCTTACCAGCTGGACTGAGGTGCGTTTCCCAAACAATGATGCAATTTGCTGCTGAAATACTGTAGTACTTTGCATTGATAAAAACATTAACTAATTTCCCAGACTGTGTTGCAGGTACGATTTTTGAACCACATGGTTTGGAATTGCCATTAGCGATGGCATAATGAAGTAATAGCTTCTGCTAATTAAAAAATTAGAGATCAAAATAATGTCAGGTTGTTGCTGTAAATTATGACAGTGGCATCGAATTACTACTTTATTTGGAATTTCTCCATTTATTATTATTTTGACTTCCACTTCTCTAAAATATATAGCATTTTTTTGGAATTGACATGCTTAAGAACTCACAAAACTTCACACACGTGCCAGAAGTGGTAAAAATGTACAACAGATATGGTTTCCAAAAATCAATGTCACAATATGGTTGGACAGTCACACATATACCCTTTCAACAAAGTGCTTTTAGAGCTACATTTCACGTACAAAAATTGACAGACAAATGGGATGTGCTAATACAGTGGTCCTCAACCACCAGAATGCAGACCAGTACCAGTCTGTGGATCAATTGGTTCCAGGCCACACAAGAAATCACTAATTATTTCCATTTTTTATCTATTATCTGAGTCTGAAGAATCTTTTATTATGAAAAATATTTTATTTTGAAAAATGACTGTGTTCTCTCACGTACATCTTGGTCACTTGAGCACCCAAATTTAATTAACAAGCAGCAAAATGAGTAAGAATCAGATGCCTTTGGAAAGTTTCTTTTTTCTAAGAGGAAAAGGCCAAGTGAAGGACCAATTGTCATCAAATCAGGTGAATTCACCATGTCTTTGCAAGAAGATTTAACTGCTAGAGATCGCAAATCATCTCTAATTATAATTTAAATCATCTTTTTTTAGTGTTTTAAACACCATTTTAATGACAAAATTATTAGCCCCTTTAAGCTATATATTTTTTGAAATTCTACAGAACAAACCATCATTATACAATAACTTGCCTAATTATACTACCCTGCCTAATCAATCTAATTAACCTAGTTAAGCCTTTAAATGCCACGTTAAGCTGTATAGAAGTGTCTTGAAAAATATTTACTAAAATATTATTTACTGTCATCATGGCAAATATAAAACAAATCAGTTATTAGAGATGAGTTATTAAACTTATTATGTTTAGAAATGTGTTGAAAAAATCTTCTCTCCGTTAAGCAAAAATTGGCGGGAAAAAATCAACATGAGGGCTATTAATTCAGGGGGGCTAATTATTCTGACTTCAACTGTATCTGCAAATGTGTTGTATTCTTTTTATTTTCACTATAGCTTAAATGCAGGGAGCACATTGTTCTCTGTCATCCTAAGGCCATGGAGTGATTTTAGTGGCAACTAAAAGACACCACATGAAATGTATATCTGTATGGATTGAAAGATATAGATTCTTCATGTTAGCTCACTTATGTGGTCTATTTAAGGTTATATGTCATACTAAAAGGAAGTTATGCTTCTTTTTACAGATTGAGAGCTGAATTTTAACCCCACAAGTGTTGGTCCTAATAGATCTTTGGCTTATGGTGGTTTTGGGAAACACACCCCTGATGGCTTCCAAGGCTCAGTTTCTGTCAGCACCTTTTTTCTCTCTGCCCCCCTCTGTTTCTTTTAAGTTACCCGTCAGTCTCTTTCAAATCTAGTTTGGGTTTCAATTCTTTGTAATTTCACCCTTCTGTTCCTCACTCTGCCTCGCTTTCCTGTCTGATTCACCTTTTCTTCTCTCTCCACTCACTCTAATTTTCTCTCTGGAGTCTGCATTTTCTTTATCTGTCTGTTTTGTTCTTCCACTCCTCTCTTTTGATCTCGTCTTCACCTCAGCTGTCTCTGAATCTGTCCAACCCGAGTTTGATTTCTACCACCGTATGCGAATACCCCGGGCCCTCCATAGATGGCCTCTCAAGGTTCTGAGCCAAAATATTGTGGTTAAATAAGTGTTTTTTACACCGCATCGAAGCTGCATGATCTGCAATACACCACCGTTCTAAGCTGACAGCCACTAATTACATTAATTGCTTGTACATTAGGGTTGGATTGAGCCCAGAGTCTTCAGCTTGAGCTGATGTTGTGCTGTGGATGCCAGATTGAATCACACTGACAGTGCATAGATTGTATATGGATATGCATGATGAATATAGCAAGGATGTCTGAATAAGTGTATGTTATTCAGGAAGTGGAAAACACTGACATAATGCCGCTGAGCAGGAGAAAAGGCTACAGTTAATTGACTTTTGAATGGAAACACAAATCTGCGTGTAATCCAAGGCAGTATGTGTTAGTTTATTAATTGTTGATTATTTAATTCTGGAATGTACTTTCATTCTCATGCTTCGTTGCACAGCTTTAAAGGTTATAGTCGCTGAAATGCTTCACATCCGACTCTAATGAACAGCCAAATTGATTTTAACGGATCTAAACTTACAATATAGATATTTTAAAATCAACATATAAATAATAATAAAAAAATACCAATAAAATCGGATACTTTTATAAATGGAATGAATTAATGAACCAAAGTTCATATTAAATACAGATTTATTTATTTTATTTGACATATAAATGAAAAATAACATTTTATTTTTTTAATTATTATTATTATTATTATTATTAACAACAATGATAACGAACTACAATAATAATAATAATAATAGTAATAATAATAATAATAACAACAATAATAATTATTATAATAATCATTATTTATATTAACCAACTACAGTAATAGTAGTAGTAGTAGTAATAATAATAATAATAATTATTATTATTAATGATAACCAACTACAATAGTATTAATAATAATAATAATAATAATGATGATGATGATGATTATTATTATTATTATTATTAATAATAATATTATTATTAACATTAAGCCAGGATCAATAATAATAAAACCAATAATATGAATAAATAAATAAATAAATAAATAAATACAGTAATAAATAATAATAATAATAATAACAACAACAATAATAATAATAATAACCAAATACAACAACAATAATAATAATAATAATAATAATAATAATAATAATAATAATAATAATAATAATTATTATTATTATTATTATTATTATTATTATTATCAGTATTATTATTATTATTGATAAACAAACTACAATAATAACAACAACAACAACAACAACAATTATTATTATTGTTGTTGTTGTTGTTGTTGTTGTCTGTTTATCTTTAATAATAATAATACTGATAATCATTATTATTATTATTAACATTAAGCCAACATCAATAATAATAAAACCAATAAATAAATAAATAAATAAATAAAACTAATAATTATGTTATAATAACTATTCTTCAGCTTTAAAAATAATTAGGAATATTTGAATATATTAATTACAAATATTTTCATTTCCTTATATATATTTATTATTTTAGGTAGTATTTACTGTGGTTAGAAGATTGTTTTTTTGTTTGTTTTCTGTGTTCCACACTTGGGGGCCAGTGCTATCAACAGCATCTAGAAATCTCCTTCACATGCGTGACCTAAAAGAAAATGAACATGAAATTCACCACCAGTGTGAAAGAGTCCCTAGGGATACATTGCTTTTGTGTCAACATCGTGCTCAGTGTAAACAGGCCTTCATAGTTAGACATCTTACACTCCTGTGGTATAAATATCAGACAAAGAAGTGAGTATAAGATGGAAAGTCAAACCTTTCAAACACCTCTAAATCACCTCTCCATAATGAGCCTAATGATCTGCCTCAGTGTGCAGTCAATCGATATGGCTTCTTTTTGTGCTTTCTTTTTTTTTGGGACACAAGACTTTCATGCCATAAACATGTAATTTCATTTCTCAGAGCCTCCGAGATTGAGTGTCACAAACAACCTCTGAATGAATGAGCTCATCCTGTTCTCCATGTGTGTGACAGTGGATCTTTTGAAGAGTGTCACATGGCAACGGCCCTCCGGAACACCGGGACATGGAGCCAATTTGTTGCCTGGTGAGGAGAGTCACATGACCCCTGCACCCTCCTGAGGGAGGTGGGGGTGCGGGTATTGGGTCAGATAGCCAAATGGAGGAACAGGAATGACTTTCAGAATGGGGGGTTTATAGATCATCAATGCACAAGAGATGAGGGGGAGGAGGTCTGAAGTATCCACAATCCCACAGGGTTGTGTTCACATGTTCACAATGTTCCGTCTAATCAGAAAACGTAATGAAGTCATCATGTGAGAGAAAGCGGCAGATGTAATTTGTCGAGGGTAGAGGAGAGGATATTACGGTGGCCGAGAGAGCTTAACGTGCTGCAATTTGAGAAAACATGTGCAATTACAAAGAAAACGCCAACAAATTGAGAAAAGATCTCAATCTGTTTGATAGCACACATGCACATCCACACAACGCAAACAAATTAATAAAGGTGCTGCATTTTTTCAAAACACAAACAATTTATGGAAACTTGCTGCATTTCAACACTTTCAAATAGCTTGGAACAAAACGGAAATGTTTCAGGGTGTAACAATACGAATGTGACAACAGAGGTGAAGATCCAATAGCAGAGTCTTTATTACACAAGGAATGGTCAGGCAGGCAAGGGTCGTTCACAGGCTCAACAGTATTATGTGGTCAATCCAAAAGAGAAGTCAAAAACAGGCAAAGAGTTGGTTCCAGGCGGCTAGCATCAACAAACAGTCATCGAAGCAAAAGGATCAAACACGGTAAAGCAAGGAGAAATGCTTCGTAGTGGTTACAGTTAACAACAAGACTCAGCAATGTCTGAGTGTGCGTGAGTGCTGTATAAATAGTCCATGTAATGAGTGCTTAAGCAGCTTCTGCTGTGTAAGTTTGTAATCAGTCTGGATCAGGAACCGGTGTGTGTGTGTTGCATGACTGGAACTTGTAGTCCGTCTGCCAGCAGATTTGTAGACGGTTATCGATCTGCACAGGCTGGATTGCTGGTGACTGTGACAAGGAGACCCTAAAACATGACAGACCTGGCTATGTAGGTTATGGTTAATTAGGCTAATACAAAAGACAGGGGAAGCAGGATGTTAAAATAAACAAACAAAAAAAAAACTCATCTTTCAAAGATCACCCACTGATCTATAACTTCACTAAGGAATAGTCTCGGAACAGTGGCGTCCGTCACATTTCTGGGTCCTACGTTTTTGTAATTTGTTTGCATATTGAGAAAATGCAACATGTTTTAATAATTTGCTTGCATTGTTGTTGTTTAATGTGTTTGTGTTGTGTGTTGTGTGTTTTCTTAAGTTGCAGCATGTTAAGGTCTCTCAGCCACTGATATGGACTAAATCACAAAATATTTTGGTATTAATTGCGATAACTCAATGAGGTTAATTCATACAGTATGTGTTGCAGCTGGAAGGGCATTTATGCTGCATAAAACATATTTTGGAATTGTTGGCAGGTCATTCCACTGTGGTGACCCCTGCTAAATAAAGGACTAAGTCAAAGGAAAATGTAGGAATGAATAAATAATTAAAATGTATCCACTCAGAGACAAATTCTGTATTTTTAGAGAGAAATTTTTTTTTTACATAAAATTGGGTGGTCTTGTTTTAAGCAATTCAATTCATGTTTATTTCTATACCACTTTTACAATGTAGATTGTGTCAAAGCAGCTAAACATAGAAGTTCTAGTACATTGAATGTGTCAGTCCAGTTTCAGAATTGAAGTTCCGTTTAGTTCAGTTCAGTTCATTTCAGTTCAGTTCAGTTCAGTGTGGTTTAATTCAGTAAGTCCAAACACTGAAGAGCAAATCCATCGATGCGCAGTTCCACAAGTCCCAAACCAAGCAAGCAAGTGGCGACTGTGGCGAGGTACAAACTTCACTAATTGACAAAGTGAAGGAAAAAGTCTCAAGAGAAACTATGCTCAGTTAGGCACGACGATTTCTCCTCTGGTCAAACTTCTAGTGGAGAACTGCAGTCTAGGCACTGGAGGCTAGAGAACACTGGTTGTCCATCGTAGAGAACTGCAAATTTGAGCAGACAAAAACCAAACGTCCTAAGCCACTTCCTATCCACTATACAGTATGGTGCACATAATTGGTTGTCTCCCATTTTTTGTGGTGTCAGACGGAATGACTTCATTACCTTATTTTATTCACTACTTTTGCCCACAATCAACACTGAATTTATGTATACATTCAATCTAAACTTTTTGAAGAGGCCTGACCATGAGATGAAAAAAAGAAGAAACATGGTTGATGTGAACACTGGAGGAGGCAAATTTTATTCCAGCCAAGTTTACCTCAAGACTCAGCGAAAAAAACAAACAAACTATTGTTCTGTATTCATACACTTGTTTAGGTTCTTGTTTTACATATTTCCTTATATTGTTTTAATTAATTGATAATAATAGTACATTTTATGTTATATAATATATATGTACATACATAACCAATAAATGTAATTTGTTAGCTTTTTTGTATTTTAAAATATAATTAAAATGTAAATAATGAGCATGACAAGCAAGATGTTTTTGTTATCTTTGCCATTAAATGATACAATAAATGAGATGAAAAGTCCCATTCAATTCATAAAGCCAACAAGATATTTTACTAAATGGTAGTGCAGTAATGTTCATGACCAAAATGATCTCTGACTTACACTATTTACAGTACGTCACTCTCCAAACTAGTGAACTCATTATCATTCCCTCTTTGTTGGTATAGTCCACTTAACTATGATTTGCTGTATAGGGATGACTCATTGAGTGAGCGGTTTCTTACACAGCAACAGAATGTTATATGTGTTTCATTTATACTGGAATATGGAGGGCGCCCTTGCACATCAACTCAACATATGTAGCAGATAGAAACCTTTAAACTGATCAAACTTTAAGTCAATAAACCATTCAACAAACATGCAACTGTGGAAATATATTGTATTACAAATTATATTACATTACAAATCCATATCGCACATGTAGTAGCCTACATTTATTCATTGCTCTCTATAGTATTGACCAAACCAGTTTCAGATTTCTATAGGCAGATTTCAAACTCTAGGTTTTATCGTAATTACCATGGGAATATTAATTCTTATTGTGGTGTGAATTTTTACAGGTACAATGCAAACAATAAGCTAATTCCGGTCCCTAATGTGCAGCTCTGTTGTTGAATGGATGTCTGTGAGTCTGACCCATGGCCCCTGGGCTGCTCATTAAAACACAGAGGCTTCGGTTGAAGGAAGATGCACTTTATGCCTTAGTCGTAAGCACAGACCTGTGAACACGTAGGATGGGTCAGAGAAGGCAAAATTGATTTGCTTGCTCAAAGTGAGGCTGGTTTTTCATCAGAATGGTGACGGGACGGACACGCTCTCTAAAAAGGAAGCTGTTGCAGAGCATTGGCGTAAGGCAGAGCTTAGCAGTCGCTTGGTTTGTTGAGTCCTCGCACGTCTGCATGATGAGGTTAGCCTACTGTTGCTTCTTTCACACTCAGTTTGATTACTTGGGCTAAAACAGACTTTCGCTGTCTGGTCTTTTTCACATTATGATCTTATTTCGCTTTATTCACATTATTAACATGTTTGGTTAATTTTTGGGTTGTTATTAGTTTTGGATTACTTTTATTTTTAGATTTTAGCTCCAGCTTGCTTTAACAAACCTGTCAGGATGTTTCCAGCAAGTCTACTAGGAACTTGATTAGCTAGCTCAAATGTGTCAAATGTGGGGTTGGAACTAAACAATGCAGGACACTGGGTTTGGGTACCCCTGCAATAATGGGTTTGTTCACCCAAAAATGTTATTTCTGCAATAATTTACCCTTCCTTTATTTGTTCCAACGCGTTTTGGGTTTCTTCTGTTGAACACGACAGAAGATATACTGAAGAATTTTGGTAAAATTGACTTCCATAGTATTTTTTGGCGTTTTCTACTATGTAAGTGGCAGATTTTTCTAATTCTTAGTTCACCTTGATAACAGCTTTTGAGTCTGGTGAAGAACAGTTCCAGAAAGTGGTTAAGACAAAAACAGGATCTAAAAAATAAAGTAAACAAATAATAACAGGGGGAAATGTGGTAAAATGTAAAAACGTGGTAAAAAATCCGTCGAGGACTTTTCTTTTTTTTTTTGGTTGGGCTTAGGGAAGGGGCGCGAACGGCGCGCGCTCCTGAGAGGCGCCCAAGACGCGAAAAAGCACGCACAGCGGCCTCTCGCGGATCCGCAAAAACAAAAACCGCTCGAATACGTACCTCCCGGGACGTATCTCGCAGTCCGCAGAAACGTCCGCGGGCTACGTTTCCACAATGAGCCTGGGTTGTGACACCCATAGTTATATAAATAAATACTATTGAACTCAATGGCTAGTTTCCAGAATTCTTCAAATGACCATCTGTAGTGTTCAACAGAAAGTCAAGAATCAAATTTGGAAAAAGTGGAGGGTTCTTAAATTAATTTCTGATTAAATAATCCCTTTAATGTTTGTCCACTTATCGGGTATAGTGAGTTCTTTGAGGGGGCAACTGGCAAGTGAACGGTAATTGCGCTAGCATGAGTGGTCAAGTAACTGAATTAAAGGAATGAATAAGATTTAATGACATACTTTGTAAACAGTGTTTTGATAATGAATCATGTATAAGCAACAAGGTCACATCATTTTAGTCCAGTGTAGCCTGTTTGTGTGTTAGAAAGAGACTTGTGAAGAAATCAGCAACAAACCCACAGAACAATAATGTCAGGATATAATGTAGTTTTAAATCTATCTATTGGTATTAATTAAGTGTTTTTAATTCAGTTAGATTGTCTTACAAACTATTTTAAATGACTCATTGACGACTGGTTCGAACATGACAGATAAAGTTTAATTAAGCACACTAAAATTCAGAATTGCAGTGTGAAAGTACCTTTATTTTCTTCCCATCGCAAAATGTTTTTTCTTCAGTTTTGTTTCTCTGGCAGCGTGCTTACGTTTACTGATTACATGCAGAGCGAATGTTTGCATTGGCCAAATCTAAGGTCATGTCCACGCTAGACGTTCAGCATTGTTATTTTTTCTCTGTTACAATCTCTCCTCCTTGTCTTCCCTCACTATCTGCCTCTTTCCTCAGGGTCTGGAAAGAATCTTGGAGGGAAATTCTTCGTCCTCGCTTGTTATTGTGGCTGCTCTTTGTTGGTTTGCAGGTGAATAATGGATGAGGCATCTGTTATGTTTAAACGCACAGCAATCATTGCCGTACTCGTCCAGAAAGCAGCTGTGTGGGTGTATTTTGTCTCCCTCTCTCTCTCTCTTTTATAGTGGATCTTTTTCTCAGATGATTGAGTCTGTTGTGTTTTGCAAAGTGGAGAATTAAAAGTGGGAGAAATGCACACAACGGTCAAAGCGGATTCATTTAACATTCAAGGCTTTTATCAACTGGCTGCCACTAAGTGTTTTTTTTTTTTTCAATCCAAAAAAAACTTTACAAGTAGCTGTAGTTACCCTTTTTCGAGTTCTTGAAAAGATGAGAGGAGGTAGATAGTATTAAGGTGAGAGAATCTATTTTGTAGAAGTGTAACAATGTATGTACTTTGGGTTTTGAAGTCATGGTTCAGAGCATTTTTGGAACTAAAAAGGTAATACAGTGGCAAGCAAATACACATAAGTACATAATTAATAATACAAATAAAAGGAATTATATTATATTATATTATATTATATTATATTATATTATATTATATTATATTATATTATATTATATTATATTATATTATATTATATTATTGTCACACAGATAGCCAAAGAAATTCTAATCCGGCATTATATGGACTACAAGATCTAGTCATGCACCGCTTGTACGCACCTCTTCCAGGTTCGGCTGATTGCACACTCTCACAGCCAGAATGTGAGGATTGTCAAGTACGGATTCCATGGACCCTAAATACAGTGTACACACTCATATCTTTGCTGAGTCTTGTTTTATAAACATTACGACACCTTTTGCCTTGCCTCGTTTCTGATCCTCGCTTTGTTTTGTTTGTTTACATTGCTTGCTGCCTGCCTTCTGACCACTTGCCTGTTTTATGACCATGACTCTGGATGTAGGGCTAAGGGACAGGGCTATATACCCCTTGAAACTGAGATTTTTCAGGACCACACTCGAAACCAAGGGGTTAGAAAATTTCCCAGAATACACCATGTACAACTACAGCTGCACAAGGAAGTCAAGAGATGCACATATTAGTATTTTTTTGTTGTAATTATTACGAATTGTTACAACAAACAAGCATGTGTTTCAAAACAATCATAACCGCGTTCATGTTTTCCAATCATGCTTTTAAAGAAAACTCCTAAAATATCTATAATCCATAATAATAACTACTGCATAGTGGTCCCACAACATTCTGTCACTTGATGGCACTCGAATACCCTGTGAGAAAAGTTTAGTGGCTGTGAATGACCTTTTTACAGTGTCTGGTATAATGTTAATGTTGTTTTTTTGTGTTTACATAGATTAATATGGCTACAGTATAAATGAAGGAGCACAGTTACGAGCTTATTGACACATTATACTGTTAGGGTAACATGATATCAATGCCTTCAGTGATTTCCTGAAGATAAATACCAAAAAATAACGCAACTGGAATACCTACAGCAGTCATGATTGTGGATCTCATATGAAGCAAGAGATTGCGATGACATATGATGTTGGTGCAGGTGTTGTAGTGCTGTCCCATTTCTTAAGGGTAAATTTTAAAGCCCTTTCCCTTTCACAAACTGTTTAAAGGGGAAGGGTAGGGGTCCAAAAATATGATTGGAATTGGGCTTTAGTGTTACCTGATTGACATCCATAAATCACCTTTGTATATTCATTTTACTATAACTCATTACCATGAGTGAAAGACTGTTTGTAGGCTATACTATTACCCGCGTTGCTCAATCCTGTTCCTAGATCTACCTTTATGGAGAATTTAGCTCCAACCCTAATTTTACACAACAACTGTAAACCAACTTGAAGGAGCACATACTAACCCCCCCACCCCCCCTCCCTCTCCCCTTAACACCCCGCTCTTCAACTTTTTGGTACAGTCCAGCTAGCTTTTTGGTTTAGTCCCCATGTGCACCGAACCCAACGCACAACCATCTTCATATCCGCTCCCCGCTCTTCACATCTTGCACACCATACACCACCCACAACCCCACACCAACTCAACCACAATTCTGTTATAAATTACCAAAAAATTGCGTATTAAACCAAAAAAAAAACTGTATTAAAAATTTAGTCTTCCCACGTTTGTTCTTTCTAACTGCTGGCAGGTTGCTTAAGCTGATGGCACAGGTGTGTTTCATGTGTCTCTGGAACACCTGTGTAAGGACAACCTCATGAGCTCCAACTGCTAGTGTGCACAAGGCCCTGTTGCCGCCAATGAATCAACAGGAGGCTCAATACTCAAAAAACAACAACACAATTCTGTCCTGTCTTCTCATACACACAGCCCCTGATTGCAGATACACAGCTGCATAAAGCTTCTCCCGCATTTGACAGTTCCTCTGAAATCTGTCTGATTGATGTGAGAAGGGATGAAAAGGCTGTTTTGTGGAAGCTGGTTTCGGAGGGCTCTTGATTTGAAATATAAATAATTGAAGCTCCTTTTTTTCTCTCCTCGGATGGCTTGTGAGAAATGAGGATGTATGCCAATTAAGATTCCCTTCTGCCCTCCAAGACGATCCGGAGAACGAGCCGAAAGACGGAAGAACGAAAGGGTTGAAGAGAAAGAGTTCATTACTGTAAATGCAAATGAAACGGTCCCTGCGCATAATAGCTTGTCACTGTCAGAACTGATAAGGAAAAAAGCTTCGTTTTTGTGCATATTTTTGCACAGTGTATTCGAAACGGTGCTATATAATGGCCGAACATGAGCCGTGAAGGTTATATAGTATTATTCAGATGCCTTAATGGTAATACTTCATAATAGCCCGTCTCTGCATAGCATGATTTTGATATTTTGCTCATGCTTGTTAGGACTCCATGAGTAAATCATAAAAGCAGACTGTGAAATATTTTTCTAACGTATCAGATTGATGTTTCTTAGACCTAAAACTTTTTTTTCGAAATGCTTCCGAGAACAGATTGCTCATTGCTTAAGTGTGTATGTGGATGTTTATGTATGTGTGTGCGCAGTAATATACAATCATAATAAGCTGTAGAAGTATGAAAAATGTCCAGATGGGTTGAAGAACCTCTCCCTTTGCTCCCTGAGCACTTGCTGCTTTGCAGTGGTTGATTCATTGGAAAATGTTTAGGAGCAGCTGGGTTTTGTCTGTACTGTATGCGAAACAATTTCCATTTGGTCCTCCGGTGTGTTTGCGGATCTAAAATGGGATGCTCTGCATGTCATCCAATCACTGCATCCTCTCCACCTCTGCTTAATTTATAGGTAGATGGAAAACAGGCTGAATTTGGCCTCTATTCTGCAGAGGTTAATTGTGTGAGGCGAATCTGTGCTGCTATTGATAGTGGAGGGATGAACTGAAAACAAGCTTTGTCTCAAGCGTGGATTCGTAGATAAATGCACTGTGGAGGAGCACCAGAAGTTTCTGAGATAAAACTGATCAACAGACAGATGTTAGTGAAAGAGTTCGTATAGAGCCAAACTTGGAACAGCATGCCATTATTTTTGGTTTTCATATGTTGAAATGCTTTAATGATGATAAAGCTAAATGGTTTTATTGTATGTGTGTGTTTAATACCCACTCTGGCTTATCTGTCTGGCTCTAACAGGATTTGTATCTCCAGAAGTGGTCATCTGTTCTCTAGAGAGCAATGAAGGATAGTGGCTGTCAACTGGATCATCTCAGGTCTTTTTAGCAAGAGACAAATAGTGACAGTTGAGCTTTCAAGTGAATATATTTAAGAAAGAAATAAGAAAACTATATATATATATATATATATATATATATATTAGGTGTGTGAAACTTCACTGCTCTAATGTTTAAGTTCAGGTACAATTATCATGTCATCGATACGGTTTATTTCGATATTTCAATGCATCATGGTGCATTCACAATGCTTTTTTGTTCGTTTTTTTATTTTATTTACAACACAAGAGTTCTTGAAATAAATCATCCATGATAGACGCCATGGAGAAAACTTGCTTTACAGACACAATTGTTTCAGAATCCAAAAGTATCGCTTTAATAGCAATAGAGGAGAAGAATAGTTACCTTTCAAACTTGCCAGCAGTTCGAAGTTCCAAAGTGAGAGAGAGAGAGAGAGAAAGAGAGAGAGAGAGAGAGAGAGAGAGAGAGAGAGAGAGAGAGAGAGAGAGAGCACTTTAATTTTTTCTCTGGCAATGAAATAGGGTCTCCTGGTTCTGCTGTACTTCAGTGTCAGTGAAACACTGTACAGCAAACTCACATGCAGTGAATTGTGCCCAGTTGTCTGCTTTTTAAGTAGTAGGAGTTTTTTAATTACTCGCCCTCACCTTGTTCAAATAGAATTCTGTGAGATAAATGATGTCAGTACGTAATAACTGGAGATGATCTATTAATTGTCCACGCCTCATTAAGGTGCTTTTAAGAAACAATTACTTCTGACCCCCTAATATATATATATATATATATATATATATATATATATATATATATATATATATATATATATATATATATATATATATATAGTTGAAGTCAGAATTATTAGCCCCTCCTTTGTATTTTTAAAAAATATTTTAAATATTTTTCAAATGATGTTTAACAGAGCAAGGAAATTTTCACAGTATGTCTGATAATATTTTTTTGTTTTGTATTATTTTGTTATTTCGGCTAGAATAAAAGCAGTTTTTAATTTTTTAAACACCATTTTAAAGACAAAATTATTCGCCCATTTAAGCTAACTTTTTTTCTGATGGTCTACAGAACAAACCATCATTATACAATAACATTCTTAATTACCCTAACCTGCCTAGTTAACCTAATTAACCTAGTTAAGCCTTTAAATGTCACTTTAAGCTGCATAGAAGTGTCTTGAAAAATATCTAGTAAAAAATGATTTACTGTCATCATGGCACAGATAAAAGAAAGCAGTTATTAGAGATGAGTTATTAAAACTGTTGAGTACCGTATACTCTATGTACTGTTGATGTTGATAGCTGTATATATTTCAGAATGCACAGAATGCACAATACACAACCAATAAACACATCCAACCTCTGCACAAATCCCCTCTTGTATTGTTGCTCTGTTTAGACGAAGCTTGCCATAGTCCTCAAGACTGGATCCACAGCTGCCGCTGCCACCTGCATTACCTGCGAGTTCAATCACACAGTCCCTGTCTGTCATGCTTGCCAGCTCCCATGAAGCCCAGTGTCAAACACAGCCAAAGTCAAACAAGTCTCCAAAAACACAGTATAGTGACTCTAGGCTGGCACAACGCTTCACAAAACCCCTACCACACTTCCAGCTCAATTGCCCCCATAAGGACCATTAGGAAAGGCATCGAGGGAAATAAAAAAGTAGGGAGCTGAAGCATGGCAAGTATTAAATGCTGCAATCATTATTGTAGTTACCGTGATGAGAGGCAAAACAGCATGCTGATGAATGAGTGGCTTTAAATGCTGTTGCTGGTTAGTTGTTCTCCATTAGGAAGTACGTGTTTCGGGAGCGCCGGCTCTCAGCCCGGGGCAGCTGCGCTCAACAGCTTGGTCCCGGAGCGAGGAGCCGTCTGAGCGGGAGGGTAATGAGCTCGCTCCACCCAGAGCCCAACATCCAGCTGTGGGAGAGGAATCCGGCTGGCTCGTGCGTCTTTGCTCGGGCAGGTGGTTTGGTGGCAGGGAGGGAAGCTGGTTTGGGAGTACGGAGATATGTAGAGTGCATGCTGGAGCTTCTGCATTTTCATTTCTTCTTTTAGATGGTGGTGAGATTAAATGAAGCGCAAACTGGCCTCAGGCTGTTTCTCTCATTTTTCTCATGAGTCGGATATAAAGTGTTTTCAAATTTGTGTTTTCTTGACTTTCTACAGAGATGTCAGTGTTGTTTTAAACTGGGCATAGATTTAGTAGAATAGTACAGTCTGAGATTTCAACTTGATCTCTTTTTTTAGCATTTTGTGTACTTTTTGTGTACTTTTTTTGTATTGTATCCTTTTTATAGTATTTATTAATTTCTAATTAAAATGTACATTTTGTGGACTTATACGAACTTGAATATAAATGATTTTTCTGTATAGAATTGTAATATTTATTTGCTCATTTATTTAATAAGTCATTTATTTATTGTGGTTAATATGGGGCGTCATGGTGGCACAGTGGGTAGCACAATTGTTTCACAGCAAGAAGGTCGCTGGTTCGAGCCCTGGTTGAATCAGTTGGCATTTCTGTGTGGAGTTTGTATGTTTTCCCTATGTTTACGTTGGTTTCCTCCTGGTGCTCCGGTTTCCCCCATAGTCCAAAGACGCAGTAGCGCAGTAGTTAGTGCTGTCGCCTCACAGCAAGAAGGTTGCTGGGTTGCTGGTTCGAACCTCAGCTCAGTTGGCGGTTCTGTGTGGAGTTTGCATGTTCTCCCTGCGTTCGCGTGGGTTTCCTCCGGGTGCTCCGGTTTCCCCCACAGTTCAAAGACATGCGGTACAGGTGAGTAGGATAGGCTAAATTTTCCATAGAGTATGAGTGTGTGTGTGTGAATGAGTGTGTGTGGATGTTTCCCAGAGATGGGTTGCTGCTAGAAGGGCATGCGCTGCGTAAAAACGTGCTGGATAAGTTGGCGGTTCATTCCGCTTTGGCGACCCCGGATTAATAAAGGGAATAAGCCGACAAGAAAATGAATGAAATCGGCCATAGTGTTTCTGTATAAAAAAGAGTGTGTATGGGTGTTTCCCAGTGTTGGTTTGTGGCTGGAAGGGCGCCCGCTGCATAAAACAAATGCTGGATAAGTTGGCGGTTCATTCTACTCTGACGACCCCAGATTAATAAAGGGATTAAACTGAAAAGAAAATGAATGAATGTGTGGTTGTAAATAATGAATAAATATATGGTTATTAACAACCTAGGCTCATTCTGAATACGTACCATTACATGTATTTCTGGAGAGTGCCAAATATGTCCCAGGAGCTATGTTTTTTTGCAGTTTTTGTTTTTGCAAATACACCATAGGCCACTGTGTACTCTTTTTGAGATCTCGTTGCCATTCGCAAATCTACCAGAGGCCGCTGTCGATCGACTGACTGACTGACTAACTAACTTACCAACCGACTGACCCACCCTACTCCTTCCCTAAACCCAACCAATAGTGTTTTCGAAAGCACCGATTTATCCGCCCACCGACTTTCCTAAACCCAACCGACAGTTTTAAAAAACAATGTAAACAAAAGGCAGATTTTGACCACGTTTTCAAATTTTACCACATTCTCACTGTTATTTACTTGTTTATTTATTTTTTTGGCTTCTGTTTTTGTCTTACCCGCTTTCTTGAACCGTTCTTCACCAGACATCAGAACCTTGTCATTGTGGTCAGCTCCTCTCAGCTTCTCAAGTCCACCGATGTACATGGTGAGCTACTGGACAAACTGGTAACAGTGGAAAAGTCCAGTGGGAAACTCCGTCCTTACAGAGGCAAGTGATCAGCTTATAAACACGAAAAGGAACGGCATCATACGCCCTGTAGCATTCGTTTTAAAGACAAAATGTAGTCATACATCTGGCTACATGATTCATTATCTCCAGAAACGTATATAGGGCTACGTTTTCAGAATGAACCTATGTTGCTTATGAACATATAAAAGATAATATGCAGCAGGTAAAATAAGTCACAGTTTTTTTCAGTAAACATATTTCTAAAAGTACTTTTGACTTGACTGTTGTCACCAGATGTCCGTAATAACCGAAGTAATCACACACATACACACACACAAATATATATATATATAATATACATATATATATATATATATATATATATATATATATATATATATATATATATATATATATATATATATATATATATACAACATCCAGCATATGTTTTATTCAGTGGATGCCCTTTATAAATTAAGTTTATAAATGAAGCTATGCATAATTAAATGAAATGACACAGGGAAAAAGTATTGAACACATAAAGAAAAGGAGGTGTAAAAAGGCTTGGAGAGTCCACACATCTGCCAAAATATTTCAGTTGATAGAAAGCAACCCTCGTCACACGTCAGTGAAAAAATTACAATAGTGGCTTTAGTCCCAACACATACATTAATGAAAATCAATGGTGGAGTTTTCAGCAAGATAATGATCCCAAACACAGTCAGAAAAGAAAATAAAGCTGCTAGAATGGCTCAGACAAACATCTGATCTGAATCTAACCTGAAAATAATCACATCTGAACAATGTATACGACTCCATTTTCCATAGAAGCGTCTTGAAGCCTTCATTTATAAAAAAAGTATTTAATACAAATCAGTAGTCCTTATGTCATTCCATTGTTATTACACATAACAGACTTTATTCCTGATTGTTTATTTTCACTTGTATGTTTGTGTTTTTTGGGTTTAAAAAAACCCCCTCAATTTCATGTCAACAGCTCCCTTAGATAAATATTTAACAGGAAAAATCCTGACATGTTGAACACTTATAAATGTTTTATATATAAACTAGCCTGACATATTAAATGATAACGGAACTAATAATAAAACAACACAGAGTGAGTGTTAAATGAAGTGTAAAAATAAACAAATATGCAATACTGACTGAAACCTTTAAATAAATAAAAATCAATGATATCTGTCAGTAATAACCGCCATGATTTCAATATATTATGCATCAGTAGACAGCATAACTGAGGAACCTAATTAACTTTCCTGAGCAATGAAAAAGCAAGGTCTGAGTAATAAAATCTTCTTCTAGAATGATTTATTTGCTCTCACTCTGATATATAGGAGAAGGCTGGATTTATGCGATGCTGGTTTTCATCAGTCCTAAAGCACTTAACCTGAGTGGTGGTGGGTTTCCTCAACCAAAATCAATATGTGATGTACGCTGAGCACACATCGACTAATAGGTATTAGGGTGAGGACTGGGTAAGGAAAGAAGGATTAGGGTAATTGTGTTTTATCTGCCATGGTCTTTAGTGGATTGTACCGAGGACACACACATACACACACACATAGACACAGACAGAATAGATAGAGAGATAGAGAGACCTCTCCAGTGACCTCTACAATGTAGATAGCAGGGAACTAGAGTGGAACAGACTCTTGCACTGTGCAAACAGATAAAAATCTGATTCAAAATTCGCATTTATGGAGCAGAACTGCTATTGAATTATTCAAGTACCAAAATAGTCATAAAACATTATAAGAAAGAAACACCATTGATCTTATTTTTCAAACTGTGCATAAATGACGACTGCATTTGCACAAAGCATTTGAAGTTGATATGAATCATTTGTCATTTATTTGCACAAATTAGTACAGAATTTGTATATTGTTTATTTATTAGTTTGTTATACTGTATAATAAATGTATTTTATTTGCATCTAAATATATGATTACGACTATATGAATTATAATTTTATTAGAGTCAAAGCTATTTTATAGAACACTTTACTAAGTGATTATGATTTCTCAACTCAGTACTGGGATTTATTCTTATTTATTTTATTTTATTTCACTCTGTACCGGGAGTTATTTAATTTAATTTACTTTAATAAATTTTTTATTTTATTTTATTTTATTTCATTATGCACTGCACAGTTATTTAATTTAATTTACTTAATTTTTTATTTAATGTTTTTACATTTATTATTTTATATTTTATTTTCATTCAGTACTGGGAGTTATTTAATTAAATTAAATACATTTTTATTTATTTTAATTTTATTTTATTTTTATTCATTTTGACTTAGTCCCTTATTCATTAGGGATCGCCACAGCAAAATGAACCGCCAACTATTTTGACATGTTTTACGCAGCGAATGCCCTTCCAGCCACATCCCAGTACTGAGAGTTATTTTATTTTATTTTATTTTATTTTATTTATTTTATTTTATTTTTTTATTATTTTTTTAAATTTTATTTTGTTTCCTCCAAGTGATCTGGTTTTCCCTATAGTCCAAAGGTATGCTGTAGATAAATTGAATAATTTAAACTGGCCATAGTGTGTGACCTTATGTGTGTCAATGTGAGAGTGTATGTGTGTTTACCAGTACTGGGTTGTGGCTGAAAGGGCATCAGCTGCGAAAAAAAAAGATATGCTGGATATGTTGGTGGTTCATTCCGCTGGGGCGACCTTTGATAAATAAAGGGACTAAGCCCAAAAAAAATGAGTGGATGAATCAATTATTATTTTTTTACGTAATTATTTAATTTAATTTAATTTAATTTAATTTAATTTAATTTAATTTAATTTAATTTTTTATTTATTTTTTATTTTATTTTGAATGATCATGGTGTTTGAGTCAAAGTTAATTATTATCATCAGTATTTTTTATTATACAGCACTCAAATTAAATAAACAATTCAAAAACAGTAATGCAAAATATATGTGACTGGATAAGCCTGATTTGATGCAATTATGAAACAACAGTGTACTACATTCCCATTTGGTTGACACATTTACACAGTCACATGGTACACGCCGTCGAGTCGCCCAGCACTAATTGCTACCATTTTTCATAAAGGTATTTAAAACTGCAGCTGAGGCAAATGTAGACATTAAACAATAGCTATCCATCCGTTTCGTCAGATTTGTTTGGACTAGGATCAGTCATAGCAGAGCAGAAGAAATGGACAGTTTGAATCTGGCCGATTGACAATGATTTGATTTGGACATCTGTCAGACGAAACCCATGGGCTGGAGGAAAAGGGAAAAAAAAAAACATACGAGGAACAGTCTCAAAACTCAAATTGCCCACAAAAGCTACTGGATTGATTAACATTTTGTGGAAATCGGGTTTGGAATCTCACCATATGGTTTTTGGGTAGCATAGTCTGTAGAAATGGACTGTAGATATCAATCGAACAGCTTCATCTGTGTGAAGCTCACACCTGGATGCATTGTGGACAGGCGGTGTGCCTCAGCGAGCAGCAGGCAGATGTGTTCTCACGTTAAATTACGCTGATGTCATTTCCCATGGGGAATGTCTCTGTTACTGTTACATCGGCGCTCTAGGAGACAGCACGAAGGAAAAATCCCCATTTTTCCACTTTTTTTTTTTTGCTTTGGTGGGGTGGTGTCTCTTCCTATTCTTGCAAGCCGTGTGACAGGATTGGTGGAGTAAGGAGGTTCCATCTGTGGGATTCCAGATCAGATCAGGCCGGAGGTGCAGTTTGCTCATTCTTACACAGAGCCTGCTGGCAGTCTTCACTTCTGTCTCTATCTTCTGTCTGTGTTTTCTTTTTTTTATGACATGTTTTCAGCTGCTTGTTTTTAGCTTTTAATCACAGCCTATTTACTACATACCATAAGAAAATCAACCAGCTGCTGTGAAGGAAGCTTCATGTATAAGATTTTTTTCTCTCTCTCTCTATTGGTGGATCAATTGTGTAATTCTGATGGATTGGTACATAATTGAAGAAGAAAATCCCGTGGGCAGAGGGATAGATGAATGGTTAAATGGATGAAGAGATGAATGCTCAGATGGGCGGATAGGTGAATGTTTGGTTAAAATAATGGATGGAAAGACTTATAGACCTTGATGGATAAAAGGAAATTGTGTGTATGCTAAATCACTAAATATAAATGTATGGATGGAAAGACAGAACAACTAACAAATATAAATTGATGGATGGATGGATGGATGGATGGATGGATGGATGGATGGATGGATGGATGGATGGATGGATGGATGGATGGATGGATGGATGGATGGATGGATGGATGGATGGATGGATGGACGAGTGGGATTAATAAATCCAATTACCAGATGGATGGATGAATAGACAGATAGATGGATAGATGGTTGGATGGATGGATGGATGGATGGATGGATGGTAGATGGTTGATTCATGGATTTCTGAACATAGATGAATAAATACACAGTGGATGGGTGGATGGGAAGAAAATAAGAAAATTTAAAAGAAATTTATATGTATGGATAGATTGACGGATAAATGGATGGATGGGTAGATGGTTGATCCATAGATTTATGGATGTAGATGCATTAATGCAAAACAGATATTTAGACAGATAGATAGATAGATAGATAGATAGATATAGATAGATAGATAGATAGATAGATAGATAGATAGATAGATAGATAGATAGATAGATAGATAGATAGATAGATAGATAGATAGATAGACAGATAGATAGATAGATAGATAGATAGATAGATAGATAGATAGATAGATAGATAGATAGATAGATAGATAGATAGATAGATAGATAGATAGATAGATAGGTAGATAAATGGTTACATAGATGGATATAAAGGTAATTCGTAGATTTATGGACGTAGATGCATACATTTCTAACCAGGTGAATGGATAGTCAAAAATAATTATACTGTAGATAGATAGATGGATGGATGGATGGATGGATGGATAGATAGATGGATGACCGGTTGAATCATGGATGCTAATGATTAAATGCTAAATGGGTGGATGGAAAGGAGGAATAGATAAACGCACCTGTAGATGGATGGATGATGGACAGATATATTGTCCTTTTTATGTTTTTCAACAGATGTAGTACACAGTACCATGCTTTAGTTCTATCCCTTTAATGTTGAAAATATACATCATATCAGAAATATAGCAGAAGGAGCTAGCAGAAGCTGATGAAAAGCCTTGAGGCTGCTCGTCATGCAAGTGCGGGAAGTGCAGAGAGTTTGTGGTTGTTTCTTAATGGAAGTTGCCAGCTGAGAAAGCACACTGAGAGAGATGTTAACCTTCTGAGATAGCATGCACATTAAAGATGCATTACAGAGCGCTTTGAAGTCAAATTAGGTCTTATTCGAGTCATGACATGAGGGTGTGTAGAATCGGCCGGATGTGGCGCCCTCTTCTGTTCCCTTATTGTTTGTTGGGTGTTTTAGGGCATTGTAGCTTTTTTGAAAGTCACTAGATGCCCTCTTGTCTGTACTAAATGTATTTCTTAGTTTAAGTGTCAGTGTATAGGGAGATTAATGACCCTGGGGGTGTGTGGGTGGTGTTTTGGGGTGCAACACCACAGCTGGTGATTGAACCTAGAGCCCTGTGCTGGAGGCCCGAATGACCCCGTTTTTTCTGCTATGTACATCAGGGGCTAAATCTCACGGGGCCCCCCAAAGTCACAGAAAGGCTGTGTCCAAAGAGATAAATGGCTCATGATGCAGAACGAAGGATAACCTTCGTAAAAATGTGTGTGTCTGTTCGCATGATGGGTATCCAGCGAGGGGTGGGTTAAGAAACAGAGCGTATAAATAATTGATAATATGTACTGGCTTCTTTGTGAAGATGAACATCCATTGTGTATATGCCAGTCAGTATTGAAGGTGGGGGGTTTTAAAAAGAAGTATTAGCTCTCTGTGCTGTTGACCTCATTATGTGGCTTAGATCATAAAATAAACATTCATAGGCGAGAAACCTAGTGAAATAATGCTATGGATTAAAAACACATTTCCCACTGATCTTCTGCCAGTAGATTCATTTTCAGTTCTACTGAATATTCACATTAGCTTGTTTCTGCTTTTATTTTTCACAGTATGACAGATGAATAAAAGCATGGCACGGTGTCACGAGAAGATTAGAGTTTATTTTTTTATTGACGATGTTTTTGCCTGTTGCTTCTTATTGTGGCATTGTCAATTACTGTTATATATGCAGCAGCAATTATATAATAATATATATTAAACTATTTACTTACTATTAGGGATGTCCAGATCCAAGAGTGTGATCGGAAATCAGGCCCAATCATACGGTTTTAGACTCGATCAGAATTGGACATTACCGGATCAGGACTTGAATATAAACACACACACACACACAAAACATAAAATAAAAATTAAAAATATTAATAATAATAATAATAATAATAATAATAATAATATATATATATTTAGTTAGACCTCTTTCTTGACTTCACACAGAAACAGCAACGCATGCGGCATGAAATCACTTTGTTGCAGATATGCTGTTGGTAAAATGGCAGCAAAGTAGAACACGGAGGCAGCTTGAAGAGGAAAGCGCGAGTAGGTCTGCGTTCTGGAGGTTTTATACAATTGATGATGACAACATTGCCAAAACAAACTGTGAGATATGTAAACTTGGGTTTGCCTGCTGCGTATTTTAAGTTAAGGTGCTATTTGTTTTTATAGTAGATTTTTTTTTTTTAATTTACTGTTGCACTAAAGTGTAAAAATGAAGAATTTATGTTATTTATCACTTGATTGTTCAAGCTACCTTACAGAAGTGCACTGTTTTTGTAAAATGTTAAAATAAGGTGAATTAAATAAAAAAATTAGGACCATCCTGGATTTGTTTATTCACTCTTCTCTTCTATTTTTTATGTACTATTGTATTGGTTGGGGTTTCGGTATCGGTAGATACTCAAAATTAAATGACTCGGATTCGTGGGCAAAAAACTCTGATCAGGACATTCCTACTTACTATATAATATAAAATAATATAATAGTACTATTTAAAACTGAAATAGATATTATATATTTTTTCACACACAAACATCATATATATTCAGAGTTTGTTCTAAATTACTAAAACCAAAATTTAATCTTTCAGAATCTACTTACATTTTTCTTTTTCTTTTCAAACCACAGAGTTTGCAATTACAATTTAGCCCAATTGTTGGTTACCCTCTTTTAAATCACTATCAACTCGGAAGGTTTGACATGTTTTTGGTCCAATTGCCCTTTTGTGTTTTCGCTGTCATTCCAGCTCCCCCCCTTTAAAACACTCCCAAGTATTCCCAAAAGCTTTTATACCCTGTCTCCCCCTCCCTGCCTCGCTGCCTCCCCCTTCTCACCCCTCCCAACCCTTTGTTAGAGACAGCCCCTCATCCACTCCCCCTCTCACTGTCTTCTTCATTCGAGGCAGAGAGAGGGAGTCATGAGCGTCCGTGCCGTAAGGATGCAGAAAACACGCTTCACGCATTGTTTAACGTAACGGAGAGCTGGACCAAGTGTCATCGGGCAGTTTGTTTTCTTCTTTCTGCTTTTTTTTCCTCTCAGGCTCCACTCATTTGTGCGCGCCGCTCCCTGGCTCTTTGGCTAAGAAGCGCTGGCTGAATGTAAGCTTGCGCTGACAGAGTACCTGCTGCCTGGGGGATTTTCTGACATGAATAGCGGCGATCAGAGTGTGTGTTTTGGCTGACCGTGAACACTTCCTCTGAGGCTCAGCTGGACCGAATTTAAGCTCAGGACAAGGGCAGGAACATCAGCAAAGGAACGGATGCTTGTGAGAGCTAAATGGAGAGGGAAAGAGCTCTGAATGTCTTATGACTCCAACAAAAAGAAATAAGAACGAGAGAGACACTTTTTCCAAAGCAACAAACAACTTGTCGAGAGCTTGTCTTGTCTTGGGAATTATCACCTAAAAGGATTGAGGACTAACAACGTTGTCCTATGCAGTTGTCTAGTTTTCTTTGCGCGTACCGTGGCAATCTCAGCTGTTCCTTCTTGTTTCCGCCTGCCCGTATCAGGGAGCGCTTGTCTGCGCTGACAGGAGCATCAGGGGTGAAGAGTCTGCTCACCAGACACCTCAACTTTCAACTTTTTGAGAGGACTTGTGTTGAAGGAAGGGGGGTTTAGGAAAAAAAAGACCCTTCCACTCTGCAGGGCATATGGTCGAGCTGGCCGAAGACAGCTGCTGACTCTCTGTGGGCTAATTATTCATTCATTCAGAAGATTCGTCTTGGGGTGGGGGAGAAAAAGTTTCAACATTTACAACCGAAGACGAGCCTAAGTGTTGCAGATCTCTGCAGGATTAGGAAAGTGGTCACTGTCCAAAAGTTTGCATGTTGTGTTTGTGTGTGTGTGGGTGAGCCTAATGACTCCAATTCCAGCTTGTGGGCAACTGAGTGTTTCTCTGGACAGAAGACTAGCATGATGCCTAGCCACACCCGGAGTGAATCCTGACACATGCCACAACAAGAGCAGCCTGGCATCTTCCCGCCACTGTCAGGCACAGACAGGTGGCAGCACGTACTGAATGAAGGGAATTCATTATGCCATAAAAATTACAAGCATCTCTAAAAAAAAAAGAGCAAATTCATTACTAATTCACCAAGCTGTGGAGATCTGCGCTTGTGGATTTAAAGTACAAAGTGCAGTGGGGATTGTTTGCACTCACTTGTCCGAGTTGCCAATCTAGGCCAGGGGTCCAGTGGAGCTTTTGTCAAACACACTTGAGAGAACTTACACACTAACCTTTCATGACAAATCACCGATGCTTGGGAAAGAAATGGAGGGATTGTCGGAAGGTTAGGGACTCTAGGACCAGTACCCTACCAGAGAGGCTGTAATTTGGGAACAAAATGCGTTGCTTGGAGACTGGTGAAAGCATTCGTCTACGTTTTTCAGGAAGGAACTGCGATAAGAAGCATCACCGGAGTTTTAGCTGAAACCCTTTTTGGATTTCTTTTGTCTACCCTTTTTCTCTGAGTCTGTTTGGAACGCTTGCCAACTTGGCGTACTTTAGGGAAGGCGCGGAGTGGAGTATGACCAGTTGTCAGTACCCCACGCCGCCCCCAGAGCGGGACCGCATGTACCAGCACAAAGTGTCGCTGGTCGTGCGATACTTCATGATTCCTTGCAACATCTGTCTCATACTGCTGGCCACATCCACGCTCGGCTTTGCTGTACTCCTCTTCCTCAATAACTGTAGGTCACAGTTAGTGAAACATGACATGCAGCGTATGTATATATATATGTGTTTGTGTTTCTGTGTTTGTGCATGAGTTTTGTTGCCTGATAAGTTACAGGTTAGTGGTCCTATCCCTTGTGTGCCCTGTAGAGTTTTCTTACAGTGATGTAGAGAGAGACACTTTGACGGATGGATGGTTCAATAAGGATCGATGGCAATCAAAAACTAATCCCTAATGCGTAGGCTTCGATCCCCTGCCTGACAGTGAAATGATTAAGGATGACACAGATAAACTGTCCTCATCCTACAAAGTGCTTGAGTGCTTGTGTCTAAAAACACTGCTCGGTGGCATTCTGTCATTCCTGAAGCAGTGGTATTTAGACTGCACAGTGGGATAAAGGGGGCAGATTAAATGCCTTTGGATGTGAAAGCTTGGCATTAGCGTCAGTGCTTACTGTATCTGCTTGAGTGAATCTGCAAACGCTTTGGTGTCTTAGGGTGCTTCGCCAGCCGGTGTGTGTTGCCAGATAGATTTGGCACAGTGCTTGTAAAGAAAGAATTGGATAGGAAACGTGAGCTCCAGAGCATGTCACAATGTGCTTTGATGACATGGAGCAGCAGGTAATGGTGCTCTTTTGCTGTTTTGGATGTATTAGTATCTATCCTTTTTTGATCTGCATCATTTTTATTCCTGTTATTCTTTTTTTTTTGCAAGTTTGTAGTTACACTGAAACACAAAATATAAGACTACAGTTCATTTTCCTTGTGAAAAGGAAACAATATAATCTTTAGGATGCTGTCTTACAGAAGGAAGTTTAATTAACTAGAAAATGTTTTTGCTACGCGTCGGTGCTGATGTTTTGTTAAACTCTTAGTGAGAACAGGAAGGAAGCTTGCACAGATTGTCATATTATTATTATTATTGATATTTTGTCTGTTTAGCATTTGAGTTCAGCAGCTTTGTGTAGAGGGGGTAAAATGGCTTGCGTACATTAGTTACAGTAAAAACAATTGTTGTTTAACTTTTACAGATGCAAAAGTTATAGTCTCCATTGAAAAATGAGACATATTTGATCATAAGGTACACAACACAATTCTTATTGATGATTGCTTTGAATTACATTTGTTTATATTGATGGTCTAGTTTTAGATCTGAAAGATGGCAAATCAAAGTTTAGATTTCATGACTTTAATGTATCTAGGGCTTTAGGACATCAGACTTATGCAGCTACAGTAGCTCTCTGCAACTCTCTGGTCGCCCACTGAAGCTAAGCAGAGCTGTGCCCGGTCAGTACCTGGATGGGAAACCACATGGGAAAACTAGGTTGCTGCAGGAGGTGGTGTTAATGAGACCAGCAAGGGGTGCCCAACCTGTGGTCTGTGTGGGTTCTAACGCCATAGTATAGTGACGGGGACTCTATACTGCTCAGTGAGCGCCATCTATCAGATGAGACCTTTAAACCTAGGTTCTGACTCTCTGTGGTCGATAAAAATTCTAGGATGTTTGAAAAAGAATAGGGGTTTAATCCTGGCATCCTGGCCAAAAGTTGCCCTCTGGCCTCTGTTCATCATAGCCTCCTAACCATCCCCATATCATAATTGGCTTCATCACTCTGTCTTCTCTCCACCAATCAGCTGGTGTGGTGTGCGGCTGGTGCAGTATGGCTGCAGTCGCGTCATCCAGGAGGGTGCTGCACACTGGTGGTGGATGAGGAGATTCCCCCCATTGTGTAAAGTGTCCAGAAAAGCACTATATAAATGTAAGGAACTGTTATTATTATAATTATTACTAGATATTAAGAAATAGTTTTAAAAATGACAGTGACAATAATGTGTGTGTTTTATACAGCAATATTTTTAGCATTGCTAAAAGAAAGCACCCGGAAAGAAGAAAACAGTGAGAGGAAGCACAAGAGTGCGCATTCAGCCCTGTGTGCCCTCTGTAAACCATTACCTACCTCATTTCTCATAATCTTACCTGTGCCCTCACTTAGAGATCTGCGGTGCCTCTACATTAGATCTATATTAAAAGACCAAAAAGGGCCCTTCATGAAATTCTGAAAATGTGCCCTCTCCATCCTTCAATAAAAGGAGTCTGAGTGTGAGGTTCATTTATAAGCCGACCATGTCGCAAAATCGATTTAATCCAGACAGATTCCATTAGATTTAAACATAAACTCAGTTAGAGCACTCCATCCCTGCTCCTCAAAGAAGAGTAAAAAACAGGACGGAGTGAAAGGAGTACCATTAACATGGAGAGGTGCATCGTAGCGTTTGAAAGCTTGTTGGAGTGGGATACAGACCAAAGGTTAGTCATTTCCATTTTCATTTAGCAGGCACAGAGAAGAGAGGCCACACAGGACTAGAGCTGCTCAGCTCCACAACCAAATCCATCAGCCCATACATACACATCAGCTAGCTAGATAATAAAACAGAAATGGAAAAAAAAGGTGGACGGAATGAAAACATATGGCTATATGCGCATGTATGACAGCCTGTCTGACTGGTTACACTGAGTTCTGTTTGGGATAACAGCTGGCTGTCTGTATATTCTTCACCGTGCAATTTATGACTAGTTATAAATCATTAAATTCATGTCTGCAATTTTAATTATTGATTATTGATAGACATTAGTTCAATTCATTCTCCAAAATACTCTGTAATCGCTTAATCGTCTGTGCTCAATTATTGCAGCACTTCCTGCATTTACCTTCTTGGCTTTGTTTCTCCATTAAGCTTTTTGTACAATAAGAATCAGTCTGCATTGGCATCACTTACTCAGATTTGTTCTGAATTATTGGTGTGAGAAAGTTGGTATTTTTGGAATTAGTACAGTATATTAATTGTTTAAACTAAGGGTATCAAAATTAATTGTTTCTTCTATCCATCATGATGCAGATGTGGAATAATTCGGTATCAGTTTAGTATTAGTCTATAGCTGATTATAATATTTTGGTGTCATTTGTTATATACTGTACATAGTATGTAGTGGTGGCATACTATGGTGAGGAAGGCAAGATTCAAGTGTGAGTAATTAAAATGCTCCTTAAAAAGCCACCAACTGTGCTCAATTTACTGCTTGTGGGTTTGCCGGGACAGTCTTTCAGTGACAATGAAGGTACTGTAAAACCCAGGATCCCCTATTTCATTATAGGGAGAAAATGGAGGCATATACTGTAAAGATTCGTCTCTGCATCTCTCTCACACTGCAGATGCTTTATATACTGCATGTATATACAGTATAAGCAATCCATTAATGTATCAGCTGATAGATTTGCTTTTCAAATACTTCAGTGACCTTTTTTCTCACTATATGTTACAATAAATAAGAAAGTTCCTGTCTTAATGAGTGATCAATTGAATCATTAGTTCAATTGATTTTTTTTCCACAATGTCTGTTTTATGAATGGATCAATGAATTAATGATTGATTTGGTCACAAAAACAGATTCATACAGGAGCAAAACATTACAGTGATCTTATAATACACAGATGTTCTGCTTCAGAATTGTTTGGAATTAACAATTTCATTGACAATTAAGTTTTCACTGTGAATATTGTGTTTAAAATGGGTTGTTGAAATGGTTTTCGTTTTCAGACGAGCTATCTCTTTAAGCAAGGCTTGAGGTGAACTTTGTGTTGAATTTCTTAGCTCCGTATCATTTACATGTGAGACAAATGTCCCCATGAGACCTGCACAGACAGGTGTTTTGTCCTCTACTGCCACTGGACATGTAAGAAAGTCAAGCTGTGCTCGGGGGCGTCACAGGCTTTGCATTATAGTGTGTGAGCAGTATATGTTTTATCTCTGTGATACACATCTGTGTGTGTGCTATTCACCCTCAGCTATAGCGATGTTTCCCAGAGGATGAAACGCTGTAACTGTCATGATTGACTCTCGGACCAGTTCAACAGACACTTCATTATTCAAGGAGAGAAGCACAGCAAGCCGATTCCCTGCTCTCTTTCTGGCTCGCTTTTCAGTTTTTCTGTCTCTCTCTCTCTTTCTCTTTCTCTCTCTCTCTCTCTCTCTCCATCTCTCCCTCCCCATCGCCGACTCTCCAATCTTCCTTGCGCTCAGTTGTTGACAAGCAATTTGAAGTGAGCCTAAAATTAAACTCCATCCTGGCAGTTGGGGGTGCTGGTGAAAAGAAGAGCAGAGATTCCAGCTCTGGCCCTGTGTGTGGGAGTGCGTGTGTGTGTCTGTGTGTGTGTGTACCTAAGCGCAACCGGCTGGCTGGGCAATTGATGTGATAGTTTTGTGGCGTTGGTTATTCCCGCCTGTCGAAGCAGGGTGTTGTAGCCACACTTTTAGCTTGATGGCTTCATGCGGGTGTTGTTGAAAAGCCGCTTCTGTCAAGAGTAATAAGGTACGCGAGTTCAGTGTTTCCAGAATCACTTCGCTTTGGAGGAAAGTTAGACTGAGCGGGGTCGCTTCCAACTTCTGTGGCAGTTCCCACTTTCAGTCTGCGCTGATTTTAATGAGTTTCAGCCTAACAGTTTTGGCTGCTTGTCTAGTTTGAATATTTTAGCGTTTATTAGAATAAGAGCTTAAAGTGATTTCTTACGGAAAATGTAAGTATTAACAGATTGGCCTTGTATTTTCAGGAAATACTTTGTATTTTCAGGAAATACAAACAAATACAGACAAACTAATATAAGTTTTTCAAAGTTCCTTCTCTCTATATCTCTATATAAACCACAAGAATGTAATTTTGTGCATGCTGTGAACTGAAAAAATGCATCTGTTTGCATGTGCAAGCACACAACAGCGATGGAGTACAGGACTGTATGTGTTTTTTTTTTTCACTAAGTGACATCACTAACTAGTAGTCAGGTGTTATAACATAGCAAAAATGTTCAAAATGCAAAGAAAAACAAAACCTTTTATTACATTTAAATTATTTATACACACACACACAGTACATTCCCTACTATTCTGCTAATACTCTATTGACTGCTAGTTGACGTAGTTGCAGAGTTTGTCCAAAGGAGACACTTTTTTGGATCGTGATTCGATAAACATTATGCTAAAACCATGTGGATGTTTCAGTCCCTTGAATCGGATAGTAATGAAAATTAAAAACGCATGCTCAGAGTCTCAAGTCTGTAAGAATATAGTTGTAGTCTTCTTTATGAATGCCAGAGAGTGATTTGAATGTGCTCTATCACTGACACACAGAAAATGTTTCAGCTTGAATAAGCTCTTGAAATAAGAAGACATTTGCTCAGTATGATGCTGCAGTATGAGCTTAGAAATAGCTAAGAAACGTCTACATAAAACATCATAGAGAATTAAAGTGGATATCTTAGAAGAGCAACTTTTGTTGTCAAAATCATATGTGTTATTATATACCACTTTAAAAATTGAGGTCTGTAATATATTGTAAAGAATATATTTTTTAAAGAAACTCTTATGTTCAGCAACTGAACTGTTGCTGTCAAAATGAAATAGGAAATAGTAAATTTATATTTAGTGTTTGAACTTTCAGCAGTGAAATTGAAACCACACTGAACTGAACTAAACTGAACTTCAACTCTGATATCTGGACTTTCTTAAAACTTTGTTACGCTGTTTTGACACAATCTACATTGTAAAAAGCGCTATATAAATAAACATGAATTGAACTGAATATAGGCGAAGCAGGTGCAGTAGGTAGTGCTGTCGCCTCACAGCAAGAAGGTCGCTGGGTCGCTGGTTCGAGCCTTGGCTCAGTTGGCGTTTCTGTGTGGAGTTTGCATGTGCTTCCTGCTTTAGCGTGGGTTTCCTTCGAGTGCTCCGGTTTCCCCCACAGTCCAAAGACATGCGGTACAGGTGAATTGGGTAGGCTAAATTGTTCGTAGTGTATAAGTGTGTGTGTGAGAGTTTGTGTGTGGATGTTTCCCAGAGATGGGTTGCGGCTGGAAGAGCATCCGCTGCGTAGAAACTTGCTGGATAAGTTGGCAGTTCATTCCGCTGTGGCTACCCCGGATTAATAAAGGGACTAAACTGACAAGAAAATGAATGAATTAATAAATTGAATATACAGAAAACAATGTAATTTATTAATTGATCCTTTTTTGTCAAGTTTGACTAAGAACATTTAGTTTTGTTTTAGTTTTGTATAAAAACAGCTTTAATGTTTACCTTCTTGTATAGTCTGTAAAAAGATTTAATCTCACGCATTGTTAATACATACAGATGGGGCCTTTAGAAATGCACGTCTCAGGGAACAGAATGCCATGCGGTTAGCCACAGCACTCAGGGAAATAGGGTATATGCAGAATGACTTTAATTTGTTAGTAACCTGGGTCAATCACTTCCTGTGAACTGTATACCATAATAAAAACCGCCGCATTTAAGGTCTGTTTTCTTTAAAAATCTATGATCTCCACTGGCTTTATTGCTATGCGATAGACAGTAAAGTGGATTTCAGATTTTACAAAAAGCACTGCATTAAAATACTTTTTTCTCCGCCATGTCTTTAAAAGATGAACATTTATTTTACTGCAGTATATTCAATGGAGCTTCTGTGCTAGCCCGCCAATTGTGATGGGCATGTGCATGTAAACGGCTTGTCATCTCGTTTTAAGCTTGAGCAACTAAATGAATACAAAAGTCTATTTAACAGATTATATTTAATTACTTTACAACATCAATGCTGTAAAAGGAACTGTACAAAATGGAAAAAGTCACATTACCATTTATCCAAAGTTTATCAATATGGGAAGAAATACTAGCTCTGCATATACCCTATACTCTGACTGGAGTATAGGTCGAGCTTCATTTACAGTAGTGGCCAGTTCTAAAGGTGGAGAAGTCGATGCCCGTGGGTGACTGTTTCTCTGTTGCCGTGGCTGTAGCTGTGGCTAGCCGCTGCACAAAATGAGGCGAGCCATGATAAAAAAATAAAATACATTTTAATGGCCATATCTTTATACAAATTTGCAAAGATGTTTCTTACTATTATCAATAAAGTCATACAGAAAAGCATGTTTTAATTCACCACTTTAATGATGAAAATATAGTATCGAGGAAATTGAAATCTTTGGAAACTTTGGATATTTTAAAAACTTTGCACAGATTTCTTTTGACCACTAATACCAGGCCCGTAGCCAGCCTGGTGAAAGGGGTGGTTCTTTTTTCTTGAACTTTTTACTTGGTTTAAATATTTTTTAAGCAGTATTTTTTGCTGGATTAGCTTGTCAGATGGTCATCAACAATATTTTGTAATGTACCAAAAACATGTCCTAAAGATTTAGAAAAAAAAGAGAATAATACTTATTTTTCGAATACAAATTTATTATATAGTTAAAAAAAGGATTCTGTTCAAGTTTTAAATTAAAAACTAACCTATTGTCATTTATTAGGCAAACCCAAACTGGGCAGCACATTTAACTTTCCTCAGTCATGCTAAAGCAACAGCCAAAAGAGGATTCTGCTTTTAAAGCCTTCTTTAATGTTTTTTTTTTTTTTTTCAATTCAATTCAATACTTTTACAATTTATTATGACATAGCAGTCAAAATAGGACAAATGAGCTTGTTTATGAGACAAATTCTGGACCTTTGTCTGTGAGGGGTGAGTCTTTCGAACCACCTGAACACCTCCTGCTACAGGCCTGAATACTTAAAGGCATAGTTCACCTGAAATTTAAAATAAAAAAATTTATCATCAGCCTTTACTTGTTCAAAACCTATTTGCCTTCCTTTCTTCTATTGAATGCAAAACAAGATATTTTGAAAAATGCTGGGAATGCCATATAGTAATTTAGAAGTCCATGTGTGCCAGCATTCTTCAATATATTTTTTTGTGTTAAAAAAAAAAAAAAGCATAAATGATAAAACCACATGATGAGAAATAAATGATGAGGTCATTTTCATTTTTGGGTGAACTATCCCTTCAAGCATGTTCACCAAACAAACATCCAGTGATTACTAAGTGCATGTATCTCCACAGTTGCAGTCAATAGAGCTCAAGTTGTATTTGACCCAGGATGTTCTTTTAATCTCATATTCCAACTGATCTCCCTTAACTATTCTTTTTGAGATTTAACCTCTGTGAAAGAGTCATGTAGTCCACTGTCCTGGCGCTCATTGAAAACGACTGGCTGACCGCCTGGGAACGTCCAGATGTCTTCCTTTTAACTAATGTGCCTCTCTCTCTCTTTCTCCCTACAGATAAACCAGTTCACTTCACACCGGCACCTCCTCCTGATGGTAAGTCCCATAAGATTTCTCCTGACCAGAGTGTTTTCAACCTGCCCAGATAATGATCTCAGTTTGCTGTTTGAAGTGGGCGTCTTCACCGCGTCGCTTCCCATCGCCGGCTTGTGTGTACGGCCTGTTAACATGGCCAGCGCCACATTGGCTTTGATGTAGAAATCTCCTGACATCTTGATTTATCTGGGATGCGGGGTGGCTGATTCTTGGACATGCGGCTAAAAGTTTCCACTTCCTCCAGGGATGCTGCTCCGTTTATTACTAAAGCTGATTAGCCGCTTGCTTTTGCCAAGTTTATGAATATAAATCTCAATATTAAATGAGGTATTGTTTCTCTCTGTGCCACCATGCAATGAGAGCCATTAATTATACAACAACGATTTATTGGCAAATGGCATATCTCTGCACAGATTAATTGGGAGAAACAGCTGGTTTCCTCACTCCGTTAATGAATATTTATATGCGACAACATGAAATGGGCTTCGGAGGTTACTCCTGAGCTGCTGGCAGTGGAGATGCTTCTCTTTATGAGCTGGAGGGAGCTTCATTATGGACGCCGTCATAAGCACTCCAACAAACTAGATGCATGTGTGTGTGTGCGTGGGTGGGTGTAGTTGGTATTAATGTGTCGAAATTATGTGTCGCATAATTAACTTCAGTGCACATGTGCAAACATTTTGAAAGTTTTTAGCCTGGTTGTCGTCAATGAACCTGACCTGGTTGTCTGAAGAAAATTAGCAAACGAACACTAATAGCTTTTTTGACACATATTCTGTGCTTTTTAGTTATGTTTAAATTCTGAATAGAATTGTAAACAGCATGATTGGTGCTTTCAGAAGTATTTATGATACTATTATTAACTAGTAGGTCATTTTAATTAGTTTATGCCAACCCAGCAGGCACACAACATCATAAGACGTTAATAATAGCTTAAATTTAGGTTGTGACGTCAGGTGACCAAAGTTCAATGTCTAACCAGAGTCTAAGGACGACGTCTAATAACGACGTCTAATGACTTTGAGGTTTGGTTGATTTTAGGTTGTGATGGAAAGTGACCAAAATCCAACGTCGCAAGAATATCCTAAACCAATGTCATCCTGACGTCAAATATTGACATTTATCCATCAGGTATGGCAGCCAAAATCTTAGTGGTAACATCCACACAACGTCAAAGCTGTAACATCATAGACATTTTTATCTGGTTGATTTTAGGTTGTATGTTGGACATTGATGTTGGCCTGATGTTGGGTCTGATGTTAACATGATTTTCATGTCCATGCAAAATGCACTGTCTTCTGACATTGGGATACAACGTCAATCTGATCTCATCCTGCTTGGAACTTTTTGCCTTATTTGGTCTGTATTAAGGGCTTTTATTTGTAAGTTTTTGTAATATATTTTAATGAAGTTATATATGTGTTTTCATATAAAATCCTTTTATTACATTAAATTTAATCTAATTGCTAAACTATATGTCAATGCTAAATTAGACTTCTTGTTATAGAGACAGCATAAATGCATGACTTATTTTGATATTTTGACTGGCATCTAGCTGATCAAAATCATCAGAATTCATTTAGCTGAAGCGGGACAGTTTCCAACAATATAGTAACAATTTGGTATCTTTTCATCCACCTATTTTTAATTACATTTTAGACCCTCATAAACGCAAAGATGCACCAACATTTTAAAAATGTGCGTAAAAATGTACATTTACAAATACATTTACTGAATAAATTTTGGCACGCGCGTCAAAAATGTAATCTGATTTTGTTTTAACAGATGATGAAAAAAAGAAAAGTGACGGATATATATGAATGAACAAACATGTCCAAATATTTTTAAATGTTATATATGAGAAGGTGTCTTGAACAGTTGATTTTCCACAGAATAGTCTGGAACCTCCAAAAGCCAGTTATGATTGCATTCATTGTGTTGCATTCATCTTCATCTTCTGAGGCACAAGACATTTCTTTTCTAGGAAAAAATAAAAAGACTCACGGTGGCTTCTAATGTCATTTTTCTCTTTGATATTTGCCGTCAGCTTATCAGAAAGTGACGATCCATTCCTCTTTACACATTGAATGGAAATGTTTTTCAGAAATGTTTGATACAATACTCCAATTTTGCGCATATATTTAATTTGCATCATTGAATTGAAACATAGCTACTGACTATAATTAAAATAATATGAAACAATCAAACTGTTTGTTGTGAACTGTTAATATCACATCACAGACACGTGTTTTAATTAAACAGATTTAATTAGTTCACAGTTCATCTGTTAAAAATAAGCATTTTATCAATGATTTTGCTGACTAGATCTAGATAACACTCTGAAAAAAAGCTCTGCGGGCTCTAAGCTCGATTTGCAGAATAATTGCACAATCACCTGCTTGGTGTGATGCTCAGTCTGAGGGAAGGCTTGTGCGGAAAATCTGGCTTTGAGATGAATTTTATTCCCCTGCAGCTACAAGACAATAGTTATTATCTGCTTGAAACTCTGTCCTTGCGCCACTTCTAGGTAATTATGTTTGATTGATGTTTTGATTAACCTTACTCCTTCAAGGGAGTCCAAGAGATGGCTCTTAAATTTGACTTTAAATGTATACGCCTGACTCATAGAGAAATGGAGCCAATGTATACTTTTAATAGGAGTTTAACAACATCAGAGATTGCTTTGAAAACCTGCAGTTTTGAAATGAAACTAAGCAAAGTCTCAAAACTCCCTCTTTGATGCGTTCCAAACTGTGGGTTATTGATCACACTGCACATTTTCAATACATGGATGTTTCTTTTTCCCCGCCTGTTTGTTTCTGCTCTAGCCGAGCGTTTAAAAGCCGCAGCCGGCTCTTAATTACATTTCCGATTGTTCTGCTAGTTCTCAAACGGACAGTTCTTTATGTTGCAGACTTACACAGAGGCTCTCCTCCCGGCTTTCTCATCCACTGCCCTGCGGCCACTGCCTTCAGAGGCCATTAAACGTCAAGGGAGATCGCTTGTCCAATTACACATCCATCCCCAATCCTTCATTGCCATATTAATTCACTACAAGACTTGAGATGTACTTACATAAAAGCCTGTGCATTAGGAAAATGAGCATGAGAAGAGAAAACATGCCCTGCGTTCCAAGGACATAATGACATTCCCAGACCAAATTATCCACAGATATTTAATTAAACGCAATCACATCACAGACATTAGCAGCACAATTGAAGTATTTCCCTTTCAAATGACAGAAAAAAGTCAGTATTAAAGTTTCTCCTACTGCGTATGTGAATAGAAGAGTTTTACTCTAGAACTACCAAGGCAGTCATTTCAACCGTTAAATTATTATACCATATAACTTTAGTACCATGACTTTTCTTAAATTTTATTCTAGCATTGTTATTCTATTTAGAGTTTATTTTATGAATAGCTTGGATTATTTCTACCTTGAATGGTCGTAATGGTCAAATTGACTGCATGCATTTCAGCATCCATTCTTTTGAAAATGAGTGCCTCTGTTGCCTAACTTTCTGCCAACAAAAAAATTACTTTTTGCTAACAAAAACATTACTATAGTTACAGGATGACGTGTCTTTCATAGTTTTAAATAATAAAAATTCCCTGCTCACCGGACAAAGCTTTAAATGTGTAACTCCTTCACAATTATATGTTATGATACAAAAACTGATATTTTAGAGTAATGACATCATAAAATATTCTAAAAAGTCAATAGAAGCTTTGAAGTAACGTTTTATAAACACATTTCTAGAGGAGCACATGATATGATTGATCACAGCTGGTCCTGCATCAACAATCATTGATAAACCATGAATTCAAGACTCAAATAAAAGGCCATTTTTAAGAATCCCCCATCTCTCCTTTTCCTCCTTTACCAGGGGGGGTACCTACCTGATCTCAGACCCCCTGCTATGCTATATAACCAGGTGGGAGCCCTGGGCTCTAGCATCTTAGAGCTCAGGCCTCACTTACACTAATACATTTTAGTTTTAAAATGCAAAAGTTTTGCTACGGTTACACCAACAGTGTACTTTATAACCTCATTCACATCACCCTGGCTATGTTGTTTCACTTTCTTAACAATAAAATGAAAACTTGATATAAGAAACTACCTTTTTTCATTTTGATATTAGCAACTTAACAGACACTAAAAATGTTAAGGCGTCGTGTAGCTACGTATTTAGATAAGTGTCATCTTCACTGTATGCATATTTATAACAAAACGGAGCCTATAACATAACTGCCCCCGTATTTTCTTTGAAAACTATTAAACACCCTGTCCCTTTTGCTGAATATCAGTTTTTATGATCCATGATGGCCATTATAAAAGTATAATGTACAATAAGTTTCAGTCAAATATGCATAATCAGTGTACGTGGTTACATAAAGTAATATATTAACTTAACTTTGCGCTCAGCCAAAACATGTTACCTGAGAACAAATAATAGATAATTCAAAAGGCCAAAGAGTCGTTAGATAAACACAAGATTAGTTAAATATCACAATTAACAACTTAAGTGAGATCAAGCAGTAAATTCTTGATGAACTGTCAGATGTGCACTGCTCCCTGGACTACCTGGAGCTCAGACATATGCATATGCTGCAGCGCATGCTAGGCTGTGTGTATGTGTGGTCCCGTGATGTGCATTTTCAGCTGTATAGTATGGATGGAGACCTTTTCAGAAATGTTAGATGAAATGCCAGTCTTGACGTGGATCATTTTTGTTAAAAAATACTATTTAAAAACTAAAACCTATTAGTGTGAATGGGGCCTCAGGGTTCTCTCCTGGGACAGGATGTTAAACCCACAACTAGTATCAAACAAAAGCTAAGTGTGAACTCTTTTTTGAAATTTGATATGACAAAGATTCAATTCAGACGCAATTGTATATGCATGATCAGAACGACTGCTGTGGTCATTCTAGTAGTTAAGGAATTCTGGTAGTTCCAGTTTTAATCACAAAGCAACCTTTAATTAGTGCCATTTTTGTTCACCGTCTTTAAGTCGATGTCCTTCCGAGTTGGAAAAACCCAAATGCTGCCAGATTGTCAAACTCAGAGCCGTGTTGCCCACACAAAGGTCAGTCGTGTAAGATTTGGCAGAGCTTTGTCCTCTTAATTATCTCCATGGAGTTTTCAAAAGTTGGCGTGAGGAAAACATCTTGCTTTCAGTTAAACAAATGTTCGTTTGTTTGTTTCCAAGCGCAAAACTGTACTTGGAATGCCCTTGGATTGGCTAAGTAGGAGTGTTATTTTTGGATGAAACAAAGATGCTAGTGTGTTTGTTGGTTTATTACCGTCATATCAGATGTTTGACCGGTTGGAGAGTTGCGGAAAAGTACATGTCGCCTGTGGCACTGGGTCACCTAGCATACTCGCTTTAAATTGGGTCATGTTGGAAATGAGATGGGGAAGATACGGACGTGGTAACTCGCTGTCTCCTGCACATCTCGGCGTGTGATAATGAATACACTCCATCTGAATGCAGTCTTGCGTTTGGCGTTTGTCACAGCGAGTTTTCCCCCTCGGGGCCGAGCTGTACCTGCTAAAAAATAAAACAGCAGATTGAATGGAGTAGGTGGTGGGATGTTTATGTGGGCCCGAGCTGTGGACTTACTTTCCGAGAGCCTGCCAAACTTGCATTAGCTTTGAAAAGCTTTAAATAGCGTCTTGGAAAAGGGGAAATGATAATAAATAAAAGGCAAGGTTGTGTAATTTATTCAGCCGTGTGCTGTGTTCTTGACAGAGGGAAGGCAGAATAATTATTACCAGTCTCTTATCTTAATTAAATCTTTTCATGTCATGTATTTCACACAAAGGAGCCAGAAAAATCATGTTCATCTCCACTTTTTTTTTTTTTGGTTTTCTGAGGATGGCGTGTATCAAGATATCAAATATGTGGCATAAATTTATCTGCAGGATAAGCTGTTATACCTACAGTAACTCGAGTGCTCTGCAAAGTTTTCTGACATTATACTGAGAAGTTTTGTTGCCCTCTGTGTTGTCTGAACATAAATACAACGGTGAGAAGTTGTGGGTAACGGCTGTCTTTGTAGTTCTGTGGAATCAGCATTTGCTTGCATAAGCAACAAACAGAAAAGCTTGTTGAGGAGAGGAAATCGGGGAGGTGTGAGCCTGGCTTGTTTTGATATTAATCTGTCTAACATATTCTTGACACAACTCAGCTGTGTGCCACGCAGAAATGGAAGCTATTGATTTCTGGAGCGCAGAGATGGCAAGTTTACGCATCGAGGCTAGGAAAGTAGATCTGAAACGCGGCCGGTTTGTTCCAGAGAATCGCAAGGAAGGCAATTCATATTGACATTCACATCATTGAGGTTTTGTCACGGCTCTGGTTTTACCTGGACTTGAGATTGAAAATATACACTTACAGTCTTTTCGTGTTCAAGTCAGATAGAGAAGACAAGAGTGATAACGGATGGAAAGACTAGCCAAAAACACATCAAGTTTTTTGAAATATGGTCGTTCATGTACAGTAGTTTTGTAAAATACTTTCAGTTCAATGATTATATCGCTGTATCATTCTATAAGTAACATTCCCCTTAAAGCTTGAAAATGCAATACCGGCCACTTTATTAGGTACACTTGTCCAACTGCTCGTTAACACAAATTTCTAATCAGTCAGTCACATGGCAGCATATATATAAAAGAATAGAATATATATATATATATATATATATATATATATATATATATATATATATATATATATTCAGATTTCAAGACATTGTATTAAATGCATGACTGACAGTGTGAAAGCATTTTTGAGTACATTAGCTGATCTGATAAAACAATTAGTATGACATCATCACCGATTTTCGAACCTTCCTTTGAGATCTTCTCACTCTACAGCGTAGTCGCTCCCTTGAATAGCAACATGAACCAAAAGCATGTCAGAAGCACTCATTAGATCAGGTCTCTGCAAGAGGGAGACATATTCTTATGCAGTTTTGAATGTAATTATCATAATTAGAACGCATAGCAGTAATGCATTTGGGATGATGATGCATTTGGGATGATGATGAAACACTGAGTGCTATTTCTGAAGCGTTCAGATGCATTAGTGAGGCAAAAATACCTCGAGATGCTGCGCCGTGTGATTAATGTGATCGTTTGGCACACAGATCCATGGTTCAGATGTTGTTGACAGGCTTACAAGGAAACGCGAAGCTGCTTGATGGGACGGTAATGCGGGGGTTATCCCTATCACTTTTTTTTATTGTTAATCGCACCCGTTAAAATTAGAACGCTCTCTAGTCTCATTATGAGACCAATTATGTAGCGTACACTTCAGTTTTTATTATACAGACTTAAAATTGTCTTTATAGTGATGTAGTTGTTCAAGACTTGCAGTTTTATTATTTCGTCACCTTGGAATTATAAGGTTCTATCTGTATTCTGAGATATTGAGCTTCAAAGTTTTTGCATTCCATAGCAAACAGTATGTGTGTAGCATTTATTTTTTAAGTAAAAATTCTTAAAATGTAAACAACTTATAAAAAAACATCCCATTGTGTAAATAAGTTGTCATTAAATAAAAATGTCAATAGCTCAATTTTGACAAAAGTGTCAGATAGAACCTTATAATTCTAAGGTGACGATTAATATATTTGTTGGGTTTGGTGTTGTCCTGTAGCTGCACACACACACAATGATAAAAAAACAAGTCTAAATACTTTTTTAATTAAAGAAAATGTTTTTAAATAACCACCAACCAATAACAATCTTAAGCTATGTTATGAGACTTGAAACTAAAACCGCCAGTAGGTGGAGTCAAGTCACCATCTTTGTCACTGAACAATTTTTTAATTGAGTTGTTTGAACAGCTGATTTATTCACAAATGTCTTTCTGAATGGACGACTGAGTGCGTACTCACACTATGCTATGTGCCCAGGCCCCGTTTCCCTGATCGTTTGAAAAGTGTGAGTGCTCTGAATCAGGCTCAGGCACAGTTTAGTTGGCCAGCCCTTGCCCGGTTGGAAGAGGTGTGCCAGAGCGCGGTTCACTTGAGCTTTGGCACAGTATAGTTGTAGTCTGAGTGCAAAGCACGCCTGAGCCTGAAACTGAAGACGAGACGTGACTTTTAAGGGACCGTTTCATATAGATTAATTAATCGTTCTTACTGTTCAGTGAACGCAAACTGTCGTAAAATATTAAAGACGCAAACCCCTCACTGCACAACAGCTGCACCTTCAGCAAACCTTCTAATTCCTGCAGCACCAGGACTTTTATGATTGTTTATGAGCGTCAAAAGTGGCTGATCTGTTCAGCGAAATATTTGACTGTGTGTCACTGCATATCAAATGACTTAAATTATATAACTTAAGAAATTTCCACTGTGCTAAGCGAGAGCGCTTCTTACTGAACAGCGCACCATCAATGATGTAAGCGTGCTCAGGCGCAAATGCAGTGTGAGTGCAGGCTGTCGGGGGAGACGAGAAGGGGGACAAGCATGCTTCGGCCCGGTTCAAGGCAACTGTACATTGTGTGAGTACTCCCTTAAGGCTGATTTATACTTCTGCGTCAAACACCGGCGTATGCTACGGTGCTGACGCATAGCCCTTCGCCGTGGCCGTCGCCGTCACTGACGTGCACCTCTCAAAAAATGTAACTACACGTCGCAACAACGCGTAGCGTAAGCTCTGTGATTGGTCGGCTTGGTAGCGCTGACGAGTCTGGGCGGGACCGAGAGCCGCGCGAGCGATTGTTTACAAGTGTGGAGTCCCGTGAAGGAGCTCCGGATGGAAGGTTTTGTTTTGTGTTTACCTCATAGTTAAAGTTGTTGCACGTCCGCTGGTTCCTGCCTCAAAATGAGCGAGTTTGAGCCACTTGTACATCCCGGAAGTGTTCAGGAAAAGCAAAAAAGCAGCGATGAAACTCGACACAGGGGAACATTTACACCTCACTGCCAACTAGCTTTTCGGAAGTGTTAATGTAGACCGACAGAGACAGCGCGCAGAAGTATAAATCCACAGCCACGTGCGTTGCATGCGCCGTGAGTTACGCCGGTCACCTGACGCAGAAGTATAAATCAGGCTTTAGTCATTGTCTCATATCAAAGCTCAATATTCATTCATAAACAAAACATGTTATGGAGATGTACAGGGCTGAGCTGATTGGATGCATTTCGAGAAAACGGAGCAACATATGGACAGCAGAGAATCTAAAAATGCATCACATCATTTCGATTTTAAGCATAATAATAACGGTTCATTTTAGAAACAGGCAACCTAAAATCTGCTGTAAGATATTAACACAAAACTTGACTACTTAAATTGAATGTTAGCAAGCCCTGGTAACTGTTTTACAGTGAATATAGAACAACTTAAGTTACACTCGCATCTTGCCGCCTAAACTGTTCTCAAATGCAGTTATGCATGGCAGGTATGGCATACACATATAATTTTAAACAAAGCATCTGAACTGTTCCCTGAGACATTCTGAAAATGACTTTAATTCTAAATTTGACTTTAATTTACAAACATTTCCACCTTTAATTTACAAACATTTTCACCTTGGTCATCTGCTTATGTAAACTATCACACAGCATTGTGGGGAACATGCACTAAGAATATAAAATGACAAGAAATAATGGCACAAAACAAAATATGTTTTAAAATCCATGAATAGGCAAAGCTGCTTTTATACCCCAGGCTTTGTAGTTTTGCCATCTACCAGCACGGGCTAACTGTGGCTAAGCTAACCAGCAAACCTCTTATTTCTGACCCGCCACAGTACATTTTTGTACATGTTGTGCATGTCCTGTAATAGCGCCTCGGCTTTCCTCCTAAAAAGACTCACCACTGTGTCTTGCTAGTCAGACTTTTTTATATGTTTTGATTTTCCTCATAAAAGCAAATCCACCCAGCAGGAGGGCCGCTGTCCTCTAAATTGTGTGCTCCGGTTTCTCTGTCCAGTCTAGTGTAACTGTAAGGCGAAAGTGCTTTGTAATTCTATTCAAATGTTCCAGCGGCAGCACAGTCAGTGTTTGTGCCTGGACTGCCGCTGACATGATGGAGTAGGTCTGCATGAAGAGCCCAGGAAACCATAAATCTCCCTGTTTAAACCCCCAAAACAACATTTTCCCCTTTTTTGTCTCTCTCCCTTGTTTGCTAACAAACACAGACAAGGTCTTTGCACCCAAAGAAGCCTTCATGTGTTGTAGTGCTGGACATTTTATTTGAACTAGTAGTGTCAGTTCGTCTGATTTTGTTCCTAATTTTATGAAATTGAATCAACAATCATGCAAAAACATACAAATACACTCTTTTACACTAGGCGTACTTATAAAACAATGTAAATAATCACATTTTCTTGGTTAGTGCTGTAAACAAAATAGCTGTGCCGTTGCTTAATACGCACTTTATACTGTAGATAGTGTTGTCTACTTAAGGACACTTTAGCATAACGGTATGTTATAACTGAAAAGTTAATTTCATGCTGAGTATAGAATTTTTCTACAAAAAAAAAAAAAATATGACCTCACGTTGTTACATTTACACACTGCCTCCAAAATTTGTCGACCGTAAAAAAAAAAAAAAAAAAAATTAAAAATTAAATTTAAAAAATTGGATTAGCTTTGATTTTTTTCCTTTAACATCTGTAAAAAGCATTTTAACAATTCTGAATATTTATATCAGGTTAAAACCCCACATTACTCCATCAAAGTAAATAACAAAGTCAGATATCATTAGTCACAAGTTATTACTTTTCTCCAAAACTATGGAACAACAAAGATTTTAGTTGAACGCTAATGTTGAAACACTGTTGTCTAGTGATGGTTGGTCACAAAACAAACTAATACTAAATGAGTTTATAGTTTTTGAACAGTTATAGATTTTGGGTGTATTTATATAGTCTAAAGAATAATGGTTATTATGATTATTATCAATTTAATCATTTTAAAACACTATTAGTTTAGAAAACTCATATTATATTTTACAGTGTGATTTATTGTTGCTCAGTAACCTGTTAATACAGCACAAAATAATAATAAAAACAAATAATTGTTCATTCCTCTTCGGAGCTTAAAATAAGTGAAAAAAGTTTTTGGCATTTAAACATAAGTAATAATTTCACACTAAAAATAAAGGACAGAACAATGAAAAAAGAAATAAAATGTCATACAAAGTATGAAATACTTTGCAGTGCAGTTCTTGTCACGTGACTCATGGTGTGCTTGTGACATTCTTCCAACTAGGTGTGCCTGGAAAATGTAAACGAATCATGCCGCTCACGCACTGCGTGCGCTTCGATTCTGACATGCCTCCATTGGAAATAATGAACTTGCGCGCGGAATAGACACAATATCTGAACGCCCCTTAGTTAATAACCTTAGTCATAGTTAATCCAGTGTGTGAAAAAGCCTCGGTGCACAAGCTTGGAACTTCAAACTAGCGCACAGTTGCCATAACTTTGTTTAGTTGCAGCAGTTTCAATTCGTACAGATCACAGTGTTGAGAAGCCTTTACGATTAAATAACCATGACGAATTAAAGTGTGGTTAATAATAAAATCGGTTAATCATTGCATCCCTATATACAATGAACAGCATGGACTTTTAATATAATGCTGTATTTACATCAAACGTGAAGCACCACTCGGTCAAGATTACCTGCGGGGTAGCTTTTTTCCTCATTTAAATTTTCCACTCAAGTTGAAAAATCTTGAACTTGCGCTGAAGATGCAACTGAAGCAGATTTAAGCTAATTCTGCATATTCATTGCAAACCTATCACACAACAAACTGGATGCACATTCTGAATTATTCACACCACCCTGTTTAGTTAAATTCACATTTGGTGTAAATCATATGCCCTCGTAGGCCACATAAAATTATATGGCAGGCCGGATTTGGCCTGCAGGCCTTGCATTTGACATGTGCCCTATTAGGTAAATAAATAAAACACTTAACCCCCTATTCAGTGTTTAGTATATTCTTCCTGTATTCCACACACCAGGAACAACTTCTGCCAAAGTTCTTTTTTTTTTTTAAATACAACCAATAATTCACACTCAAGATAAATTCAGTAGATGCAGAAGTACATTGAACATGTATATTCAAGCAAACCAATGACTGGTCAATCATTGCATCTCATGTTGAATGTGTTTGTGCTTGGCCATTGCCTCTGGCCTCATATACCATGAAGGACTCCAACTCATTCACATCTAATTTGTATTGTTTCCCAGTCTTCCCCTTAATGGCTTGTTTGACATGTGTGCTCCGCGCCACTGCACACAATTATGACAAGGTGCTTAGACAGCCCTGCGAGGCTGGAGGCCAACATTTCTATTGACACTCGCTCTTTTACGGCACTGGCCTGCCGAGAAGCGAGAGCCAGCCGTCGCCTTGAGTGATGGTGATAGATGTGGCCATCCGCGCAGGTGTGAGCGCGCCTTCATGTGCATGTAAACTAGCAACACTTTCCATCAAGAAGCCTATTGCTGAGTATATTGCATGTGGATAGAGCTTTTTTTGTTATATAATGCTGGAAGGATTTCAGTATCATTGTCGGAGGATGAAAGAGAGAAAATGAGGGACTTTCAGAATCTCAATGGGCCGACAGGTTGGCTGAATTCAGTCGAGTAGTGTCCACTTAGGATCCTTAGGCAGTGCTATTGTCTGAAAGGATTTTCAGTTGGGACTGTACAAAATGCCTCAATTAAAATCTGTTTGTTTATGCTTTTTTAAAAGGGATAATTCACTCAAATCCCAAAGGCCATCCAACATGTAGGTAACTTTTTAATTCAGTAGAAAATGTGGTCCTTTTGGTGTAACTGTGGTGAATGATACATTTTAAGCCACAGATACAGACAAAATAAATATCGATCGATAGTTTTACTTTATTAGATCTCATTAAATCTTCAGGAGATCCAAGGGTTAACTTTGTTTGGCCTACATATAGTCGAAGTCGGAAATTTTAGCCCCCTTTGACTTTTTCTTTTTTTCCCCAAATGATGTCTAACAGAGCAAGGAATTTTCCGCAGTAGTTCCAATAATGTTATTTCTTTTGGAAAAAGTCTTATTTGTGTTATTTCAGCTAGAATAAAAGATGTTTTTAATTTTTTAACAAGCGTTGTAAGGTCAACAGTGGTGTACAAATTACAAATACTCAAAGAAAATACTATAATTGAGTAGTTTTTCTCATGAATTGTGCTTAGTAGTTTAAAAAATGTGTACTTAACTTTCCCTTGAGTACATTTTTAGTGCTGTATACTTTTGCACCACTATTTTCCTTCATCCTGCAGTCACTACTTTAATCTTGTTGTCTATTGGGATTGGCAAAAATCAGTCCTGTGATTCCCGTCCAATCAAATTGCACATAGTAAGTAACAACCTCAAAACATGGGCACTTTATAAATGCAGCAAGGTGTTTGGAAGCATTAAAATCGTCCAAGATGTTCAAATTCTTTACACACACTAACTCAGAGACTGTTTAGACACTGATGAGAGGACGATGTTTACTGTTTGATGACTAAAAAACATAGCTAAAGGGCCTTAAACAATAACTTAATCTACTACAGAATGTTAAGTTTACACATGCCAGCACAAACTGCATGTAATTGCACCAGCTGTTCACAGCATAATACTCAATACTCACTATACTTGAGTAATTTAGAAAGGGCTACTTTTAACTCATACTTTGAGTAATATTTGCAGCAGATACTATTACTGTACTTTTACTGCATTTTTGGTAGTTTTATTTGAGTATGATTTTTCAGTACTCTTTCCAACACTGTAGGTCAATAATATTAGTTACCTTAAGCTTTATCTATTTTTTCGATTTTCTACAGAACAAACCATCTTCATACAATGACTTGCATAATTACCCTAACTTGTCTGATTAACCGAATTAACCTAGTTAAGCCTTTAAATTGCCTTTAAACCTGAATACTAGTATCCTAAAATATATATAGTAAGATATTATGTACTGTCAACATGACAAAGATATAAGAAATCAGTTATAAGAGATGAGTTATTAAAAGTAATATGTTCAGAAATGTGTTTAAAATAATATTCCCATTAAACAGAAATTAAGGAAAAAATATCTTTGGATGAGATCATGGCGAATAAATTAGCAATAAAATTTTATTTTTGGGTAGACTGTCCTGTTAATTTTTCGGTACAGCCAATACTTTTTTATTTATTTAAACAAACAATACAAATTAAGTGCAGTCCTATAATTTTTTAAGTTGAATGAAATTAGCCTTACTAATCATTTTCATCTCACATGACTTTAAACTGACTTAAAGAAATCGAACTGAATCCTATATAACTTTAAAAAATATGTTTGAACACTTAAAACATGTCATCATTTTAACCTTAATCCACGTAGTTACCTTTTAAAGCCCATTTTGTTCTTGGGTGAGTACATGTTAGTACACACAATGTAAAATAAAGTGCAACCTATTTTTGTACAGTACTTAGAATCATGCATTTAACATTGCTTATGCTAATGTATAGTACAGTTCTGGATAAGTTGATGCACCTACTAGGGGTTAAAGAAATGAGGATGAGGAAGTTTTTAAAAATCATATTCGCCTCAACCCTTTGAATGATGTTATATACAGTTGGTGCATTTTCATATGCATCGTAAATATGCATTTCCAATTCTAAATGTGTTTAATGATACATCTTGGAATCTTTAATTGGAGGAGGACAAATAAAGGCTGTTTTGTATGCAGCCATTTGAAACTCCACCATGCAACTGTGGAAAAGCTTGCGTCGAAATCATTTGCATAATGAAAGTGATTGTATGTGTCACAGAGGGAAGAGGCAGGCAGCTGGAAAGGTGGCGATTCGGGAAGGAATTTTAACACACCTCTCTGAGAGAAAGAGAGCTGATGCAAAAAAGAATCTGGAAAAAAAAGAGAGAAGGGTGAAAAAGTCATTCAGTGCATACACAAAGATGTGAGCAAAACCTTTTTTTGTTCTCTAGGAGATGCATTATGAATGCATAATCAAAGCATATATATATGCCTGAATATTTAGTCTTTGTCAGGCTGAAACCTTGTGTGGTTGTGCTTTGCCATTTGAATATTTTTTTCAGGAATCATTTAAAAATAAATCATTTTGCAAGTATTTGAGTATAGTGAGGGTGGCACGGTGGTCACCTCACAGCAAGAAGGTTGCTAGTTCAGGTCCTGGCTGAGCCAGCTGGCATTTTTGTGTGGAGTTTGCATGTTCTTCCCGTGTTCGAGTGGGTTTCCTCTGGGTGATGTCTGATTTTTTTGTTATTACATGCTTTATTAACTGATGTTTTCTCTATCGTTTCTGTTATAGAGTACAGTAGGTTTATTTTGTTATGGAAAGGATCATATATTTACATATTCATCTAAACATTAATCTAAATTGCTCTTGCTTTGAGTCTATCATTAAAGTTTTGGCGAAATAATGAATAAAAGGAGCAAACATTTTTGGAAGTCTGTAAAGGCTGATTCATATTTCTGCTTTAAGCACTCATGTATGCACTGGTGCAGCCTTTACGTGGTCCCATACATCTCGCTGTAGCTGACACTGATGCTGACCTAGCAAAAAATGTAACTACACATTACAACGATGCGTAGCGCAAGCTCTGTGATTGGTCGTCTTGCTCGGTGTGACCAGTGTGGACGGGACTGAGAGCTGCACTAACCGGTTGGAGCGAGTATTTACAAGTGTTGAGTCCCATGAAAGAGCTCTAGATAGAAATTGTTGTTTTGTGTTTACCTTATGATTAAAGTTGTTGCATGTCTGCTGGTTCCTGCTTCTGAATTAGTGAGTTTTAGCTACTTCTATATTAAGGTATGTTCAGAAAACTCAACTTAAAAACCTACTGCCAGCTAGCGTTTTAGAAGTGTTATTGCAGGGTTACACAAACAGTACGCAGAAGTATAAATGCACAGCTACACGCAAGGCAGGCATCGTTGGTCACGTCGATCACTTGACGCAGAAGTTTAAACCAGCCTTAAATTCTTGAAAACATTAGTGTGCTAACTAATGACCAATTAAAAAAAAAAAAAACATAATTGTCTGACAATACAAAAACTATGTTTGAGCTTGATTCTCATTCAAAAGTAATAATATTATCAGATATACAAGTGTCTGACAGTATATAACACTATTGTATCATCTACAAATAAGAACACCATTTAATTCTACAAAAATAATTTTCCCATTTCTTAAAACGTATAGTTTTGGAAGTCCAAGGTCTCCATCCAACAGCCCTAGTAAACTACATCATTGCTTTTAGCTTATTATTCCAGCACGTCTTGAGTCATCAATCGTCTTTAATCAACCAAATGTGTTTCCTGGGCCCAAAAGGGAATGTTGGAGTCATTCTCAAAACTTGAATCTGTAACAAAACTAACCTTAGGTTACGCTCGCCTCGTTTTCCTCATCTGTAACGCATTAAGCATGACGTTCCGCCTGGCAGGAGCCCGGCCAGATCTCTTCCAGCTGTTGTCCTGTACGGTTTCCCAGCATGCCTTCTTCTGAGGCTGTATTTGTCATGATAGGCTCTGATTTGCCTCAATTAGTTCAGCCTGGACATTCAGCTCAGACTGCAGGAATGCTGGTTATGCGGCTCCTGAAACTAATGAGCCCATACGAGAGGACTTCCTAGTAGCCAAACCAGGCTACAGGACTACCTACTGATCCCAGGGCGCCAATGCATCGACAAGACCGCAGGCACAGGCTCTTTAGGATCCCGCCGTGAGGAAATACTCGTGCCAAAGAATAATGTACTGTAAGGAGAAATGATCTTGCATTTTCAAGCTGCCTTTGAGAAGAGCTAGTTAGGCGTCTCAGTGATGGAAACCTCATCATTAGATTGGTATCAATATTTCAGTCACACTTTGCGTCGTGGTGAGATGCCAGCAGGAGGGCCGTTTCAGATGCTGCATCTTATCCCAACACGAGAACGCGTGCTGATGTCATTTGCATTTCCCTTCATGCGCTGCTTGCGTCTGTTTCTAAACTATCTCACTCATCGTAAAGTGCTGAATACATCTCCCTTTCTATCAGCCTGTCTTCTGCTTGGCTGTTTGGTGCGAATGTCTGCCGTAGGCTTGGTTGGGTGAGATTGAGGTGTCTGTCGCCGATGCCTGAGGACGAGAAAAGGGGCACATGCCCTGGATCGGGCCCAGCCGAGGTGAAAGCGCATCTGAATGTGCAGCAGAAATCCCTGCAGCCACTCGCTGCTCTGTACGAGCTGTCAGAGCTGCGGTTTGCTTGTCAAAATGGAAGATGTCAGGGTCGCTGTGGTCAGAAACTTTCTGTTTCTGGAAGAGCTGGTATTGCTGTCGAGTGGCTCACTTTATAGAAAGACTTTTTTTGGGAAGATGGCACTTCTGACTGTCAAAATAAATCCAACGTCTGCAAACTTCAAATGCAAATTACATTTGCAGAATTTAAATTCTATTGCTTTCTATTTAAAGCGAATGTTAACCATGCCATCACTTTCGCTTTCATATTGTTTAGTAGTCTCTTTAAAAATTACGAGAATTGTTTTTTTTAGTGTTCTGAGCTTTCTGTTCATCTACAGCATGTGGGGCTGGGTGATTTGGCCTAAAATCAAAATCTCGGTCAATTGAAAATTTTAACTCAGTTACAATTAATGAATTGTACAATTGTAATGTTTTTGTACAGTTAATATGCATTTTGACTTTGGTACAAGCTGCTCTAGATGCTCTGTTTTCACAGTGTTTATGCTGTCCATACTCAACATGTTGATGGAACAAAGTAATAAAGCAGGCTCATGTGACTTCACATGCTGTAAGTAATCGAAAAAAAAATTTACCTGGAAAAATTAAATCGTTTATAGGTTCTCAATGTCAATTTCGATTACTTTTCGATTAATCTACCAGCCCTAACAGTAGGGTCACATTCTGAGATCGAATCCTGTATTTGATATGTTCATATGCCTGTGGTCTTTGTTGTGTTTACGTTCAGATGACTCACTTTAGGTGGCCAAGGTCTGTTTTAATTGGACCAAACCTGCCAAGGGTGAGCGCACCTTAAATTAATGAAAAGCTGTATTTCTGGTGCTTGTTGTTGTTGTTGTTGTTGTTGTTGTTTTTCATTATGTGGAAAAAAGACTTCTCAGAAAGTCTGCTTAAAGCGACAGTTCTCACAAAAACATTCTGTGTTCGTTTTACTGAATACAAAAGAATACATGAAGAGTTATAAAAATGCAAACAAAATGCAAACATTTTCTCCTGAGCAGTTTTTTCCTCAGCCTTCATTTATGTTCAGTTATTTCACTGTAAAGACAATGACAAGAACATACTCTTTGCTTTAGGTGTGAACTTACTGAATCTACACACAAAAGCCTCATAAAATGCAAATTTTAGAAGAAATTTGGGGATCTAAACAGTTTTTTTTTTCTTTAAATATTCTTCTTTACAAGAGTTCACACTTAGATATCGCTTGATAATAATAGCAGGTTTGGCATGCTGTCTCAGGAGAGAACCCTGAGCTCAGAGATAATTGAACCCAGGTCAATAAACATGTAAGGGGGTACAAGATAAGGTAGTTTACGAGAGCTCCCCCTGGTTAAAAAGGAAATGTGGAGATGCAATGGATGGGGGTACTTTTCAAAAAAAAAAAAAAACAAAGATAGGGGAGTAATGCTAGTCTGGCTATTTATAGTGAGTTTGAAATGATCTGATTGGCTTACTAATGATTACAGATGAGAGATCAGCTGTGATCAATCATATCATGTGCTCCTCTCAAAATTAGTTTGTGAAACTTCACTTATGTTAAATGGAACACTTTTTGTTTTTACTGGTTTGGGACATTTGGACATTGTGATAGTTTTGGTTACACTATAACATTATAATTATCTCCTTCCTTGTTCCACGTGGAAACAGACAATAAACAAAATCACCATTTTAAACATCCTTTTAACATCAAGTTTAGTTAATGAATATTCATGTTTAAGTAAAATGAGTTGTTCCTGTCATTGTTCAGCCCATTCATCTATAACAAACTTTTAAAACTGCTTTAACTGTTAATGTGAACCGTTTCAGAAATGCCTAATTGTAGGTATTTTGTTTCCACTGCATTGAATACAATATTTCACACAGGTGTTTCAGAACGAACTTCAATGAATGTCTCTAAAGCGGCGCTATTCTTGTTGTATGTCTGTTGCTATTCTTTGAAGGGCTGTTTGGGCATCTATTCTTGTGTGACTAGGAACTCATAAAGCATTTGCTGGTCTTTTTTTGGAAACTCGCACGATAATCCATACTCCTTTATGCGGTGTAATTGCGCAGATCTGAGAGCTCAAGTAATCATAATCAGTTATGGATAATTTTCAGTACAATGGCTGTTTGTGAAGTTTTTTTTCTTCCTTTTCGCCATTTTGTCACCAGCAGAAGAGAAACACGCGCCAGTGAACTCAAGCTCCTGTGATCCATTATACCGTCTTAGCAGTTACCCTGTAAAGCTCTCTCTACTGCATAGTCCTTCAGACTTTTTTTTCATTTTATAAGATTACAGAAGATGCTCAGAAATGGATTTGAGGGGTCAGTGCAGATCTATTTTACAGTCAGACAGCAGCACCTGAAAACACTGCAGTCTTATCCATCACTGAGGAGAAACAGCCACCCTCAGACAGCAGAAAAAGAAACAAGCAGTGCGTGGAGGCAGATATGGCTACTTTAGCCCAGGCCTGTTGTGATATTGGCCGTGTAGGTCTCAGTAGGAGATAGAAGATTTGGAGATCTGAGGTCTGGCGCCTTCTTGTTTACAGCCTTAATTCTAGACCACAGCGTCCTGTCAAATACATGCGGCACGCTGTCAGATACTTTGCGATTGAGGTGCAGAAATAACAGTCTTTGAACAACCTGCTGCTATATCGGATAACCCATGCCACCTTGAGTTTGCACGGTGCCAAAATTGAAGTCAAGTGTTCAGTGCTCCTGGCATCTCTTGCGACGCTCCTCATCAGCCAACACTGTCTCCGCTCATGCATACGAGACGGGACGGCGATGGCGGAGGCGTCTGGCTTTGGATGACATCATCAGGAGAGGGATGAACTGAAGGAAGGGGGTGCTTGTGTTGCTTGTGGAAGCTTCCCAGAGAAGGAGATTATGTGCTAGAGTCGCCATATGCTCCCCTACCCCAGGTGACTACCGGGAAAACAGGAAGTGCCACCTTTTTAATAAGCGGCATAATGCCTGCCAGCATCGTATCAGTCACCAGGGTATAATGCATGTCCATTTCACTCGTCATTATTATGTTTTGAGGAAAAGAACAGACTTCTAATTTTAGACCTCTTTTTTTGGGAGCAGTAAAAGGCTGTTTGTTCACTTGATGAGCAGCGGAAGCTTTTATTTTTAGATGTGGTTAAGATAGTCATTCTTGACATCCAGACTTGAGGAAGATTTCAGAGAGGCTGGTCGTGTGTGTATGTGTGTGAATAATTAAAAGATGAGGTAATGCACTGACGGAAGGAGAAAAGGGAAATGAAAGTCTCTCGCCACATGAGAGCTCATTTCTCTAAAGCGCAGGTTCAAAATTACAAGTCATTTTGTCTGACAGCGATGGTTTTGCAACTTATTTTGGGATTTGTCAAATCTTACAAGTCTCCTGTGTGTGTATTTGTGTGTGTGTGCTGTCACACCTGAGCGCAGCGCTGATCAGATTGTCCAGCTTCTTCTAAAAGCTTGTTTTTTTTTAAATGTCTGTTTCCTGAAAACACTCCATCTGTTTATCCATTTAATTAGTGACAGATGAATCAGATGATGCGTTCCGCAGTTAATGTCAGTCATTTGTTCTCAAAGCGTGTGGCTATTCCTTTGCTGTCTGCAGTGTAGGAATGCGCACAGGAACATGTTCTCTAAATTGATTAGTTGCTATTATAAAAGTTGTGTCATGAACAATTAATTGGGAGAGTTTTCTTTTCTTAAAGGGATAGATCACTTTTACGGAAGACATTTTACAGTGTTTGTGTGTATATGTATATATTAGGGGTGTAACGGATTACAGTTGATCCTTACGAATTACAACTCACAGTTTGGAAAGCACGTGACCAGTGGATTAATTTAACTTTTTTAACTTTTAGGTTACAACAAAATTTTAAACAATTGCAGAGAGATCGCCTCCTACGTCATTTAAATCATGTGTAGTAAGGCATTTTGTCTTCCCTGTAAAATATAATGATGACGGAAAAAGTTGTGGTGGGACCTAAATGCTTTCTTAGGTAATTTCTGAGGTGTTTTCTGTAACTGTTTGTTTAGCCTGCATTAATGCATTCAGTGTAAAGCTGCACAATTAAACATTTAAAGACAATCTCAATTCAAACCCGCGCATCATGTATGATAAATGATAATGATTTGCATATGTTTATTAATCCTTCGAAGTGCTGCATTCAAATCTGCGTTTGATGAAGTACTGGGAGAACAGTTTACAGTTCAAATATAAACACTGACGTTTATGGTATATATATATATATATATTATGCCATCATGCTTTTATTTCGATGGAAAACCGCAGGGAGTTCCTAAAGCTTCTCTTTTGTTGGTAACAGTTGGGTTTATACGCACTGGTTATTACAAGTATGGGAAGATGGTTGATTCATGTTGCGTTCCCAAATGCACATTATAAGTGACCCAAATTCAGAGCAGATGCAGAGATGGGATGTAGAGAAGCATTGGTTACAAACCAAACCACTCTAAGACTAAAAACACAGTCAGATCAGGAGGGGCTTATGTGTACGAACACAGCACAAATGCAGCATACATATTTATTAAATTAATAAAGGCATATCAGGGTTTATCTAATTGTGCAGCCCTTTTCATGTGATTTTAGAGCATGCTAAAGCTCTAAAGAAGCCCACTGTTCAATCATATAAGCAATCATTCATAGTACATGCTTATAAAATTACTTCGTATAGTCAGCCATACTGATCGACTAATTTGACGGCCTGTCAGGTATTGTGTGTTCACATAAAAAAGATTTAAAACATGATTAGCAACAGTTTTCTGCTTTGAATAAATCCACTCTCATATTGATTATTCTCATATATTTCTTTCTTTTTTTGTTGAATCACAGACGATTACAGTCAGCAGTGTTCACACAAGACCAGGACCCTTTTACCTCAGTTGTAATCAGGAGGTCTTGAACTCTTAGCATTGCTGCATTCTGTCATTTTCTGTCAAAAGTGTACCATTAACCTCTCAAATAACCCCACGGGAGGTGCATGGTAGATTTCTGTGCAATATTACCCTGGTAACCAAGGTGACGTGAGGATTTTGTTACAAAACCGCTTGGGCAGCCATTTTGGGATGTCCAGTTAGTTTGGGTTAAGTTTTCATTATTTCACTTTTGATGATTTAGTTTTTCTTTAGCATGTAATGCTAATTAAAAATGCTAATGTTTTTATTGCAATATTATACATATACTTTTTATGGATTATTACATTGAATTGGTTTGCATATTTGAGACACTCCATAACTTGCCTTGTTGGATCACTGTTGGATCAAGTCTAATGAAAATCCAACATATAAACAACTTTAGTATTGCTTTTCATAAAATCTGAATGAACACAATGCAATCTGTGTTTAGTGAAGTTTATTTATAAACTAATTTCGAGAGGAGCATGTGCTTATGATTGACTGTGGCTGGTCTCAAATTAGCTAATGCACGATTCACCAATCAGATAATCCTAACTCACTATAAATAACCAGAGCATCTTACCTTAGCCATCTTTGTCTTAAAGTATACCCCCTTCCAGCCCTACTCCACCACTTTTCCTTGACAGGGCGGCACAGCATTGAAACATTAAAAGATCGAAATCTCAATTCAAACCCGCACAACATGAATGACACAAGATAATGATTTGCATATGTTTATTAATTCTTCGAAGTGCTGCATTCAAACCTTGATCGAGAGAGATTAAATTTGTACACTTTTTCAGTTAGTTACAAATAATTAAATAACACAGAAGTACTGGGGGAACAGTTTATAGTTTAGATATAAACAACCATCAAAATTATATCACTGAATAGGTGAATGAGTAAGTAAATTGACCAAACCAAATCAACACCATAGATGAGCGCTTAATCAGCAATATATCTCTCAATAGTAATTCCTAATCTGCCATTCGCCATAAACAAGTTCTAAAAAAGGAGTTCTCGAGACCTACCTGAGCTTAAACTCCCCTCTCGCCCTGCAAACAGGAGGGAGCCCCGGGCTCTTATGAGCTCAGGGCTCTTTCCCAGGACAGCATGCAAAACAAGCTTTATAATCAATCATCAGCTAAATTTGAACTTTTGAATCATAGCTTAGCATTTTTGAATGTGTTTTGATTGACACATTTTTTTTTTTGCTGTACATTTTGCATAGTTTTAGTTCATTTTAATTATGATTTTGCTGGTTTTAGTTTAATTTTCAGTTTATTTATTTTATATATTTTGTTTTGATTTTAATATATTTTGTTTCAATCTTAGTCATTTCAATTTAGCAAACAGAACACCTACATTGTAGACCATAGCAAAGTTTAATGTTTGCACAGTTTACAATACATTATGAAGAATTCAGACAAAGTTGTTAAAGTTCCTACTGTTTATATAGTTAAACATGTCTAGTTTACATATTTTGGCAACATTTTTGGCTAAAATTATGTTTCTGTGTATAAGGATGTGCTGTTTGGCTTTAGAAGTGCCACAAATAGCGGTAGATCAGATTTTCCACCACAGAATGAGTTGTCATGAATTCAGAAAATATATATATTTTTGCTTATTAATATTTAATTTTATTAATATTTTAGCAGCTGCTTTTAATTGTAGATTTGAATTTTTGTGAATGTCAGTTAACGGAAATGTGTCTTAGATTTCATTTTTAAAATAACCTTGATTCAGTCAGGTATTGGTCATAAAAGACTGAACATTTCTGCTAACAATTCTGACAGCTTGGTGCCCAAGAATCTCCATGTTTGTCGATCCTAGGATATATGAAGCATGAGTGGTAAATGTTTTTTGCTCACACCCAAAAAGTGGCAAAGTGAACATGCTATATAAATGCTCTTTAAGTGTGTTTACATCCAACGGATTACACCAATTATGCTTAATGAGTTGTGCTCTAACTGTGTACTTTCATCAGGTAGAGCTCCTTAAAGGTCTTTATGAAACCTGAATGTAAACTTTAATGTTCTAAGTCGAAATATATAGCATTTGATAGTTTTTTTTTTTTTTATTGTAAAAATAAAACCCAGCTCAGTCTAGAAACTGGCCCTAACATTCTGCAAATTTGTGCTCACCATGCCACTGTGTGCAGGACTGTTGACTGCATTAGCATGTTGTTAGCATTCTGTCATCGACTGGAGCACAAATGGATGTCATCTTCCTCGGCTTCTGCTGTGAGACTTGTGTCGTGTGTTATTCAGCGGCGAGATCTTGGCATTCCTATGCCGCTCTCGTTCATCGTTACCGTTTCGAGCGTTAAGCATTTACGCTATGGATTTTGGCTTTAGATTGGTAAAATGAAATAAATACCCGCACTGACTTTCAGATCAATTTATTGACATCAGAGACACATTGTATTTAGAGCCAGTAGTCTAAGCCGGTCCGAGGAAGAGATTTGTGGGGAAAGATCAATGCAAGTGGCAATATGTGCTTAGCCCTTAACAACAGAACGAGCAGCGCTTTTTAGCTAATGCCAGAAAATGCAATTATGTTACAACAGAAGACGTCGGTGGATCAAATACAGTGTGTGCGTGCATACTCAGCATGAGCGCTACCTAGCAGATGCAATTTCATTACGTTTCTGAAGTCGTTTGACTTCACACACCGGTGCTCGCTCGCTAATTTAGCTCGCTCCCACCTGCTATTGGCAAAAGTATATGTAATTGTTTTACTTCAGAGCTGTGTTTTATGATGGATGCAAATGTGAGCTAGATGAATATGCATTTCCTGTCTTGGTGTCTCCACTCCATCGAGTCAGCTCACAGATGAGGCCCAGCTGGAGCCAGGAAAGACCCAGACCGGTCGGCATGGCAACCTCAGCACCAAACCGCTCATGCAACATTCATACTGACCTTTTATTTGTCTGGCTTTGGCCCTCTTGTGGCCCCTGTGCATCACCCCCGGCCCCGGTGTGGGGTTCTAGGCCCTCGTACAGGTGTGTCTCCTCTCACCTTGTCTCTCCATTCAGACCCGACTCAGCCACACGCCGACTCATTCTGCTTTAATAAGTGTCAACATGCTACCAGCAGCAGTGCGGGGGAGGGAGAGAGAAATATGATCTGCTTTAGAGAGAGACGTATGGAGAAAATGACCTCACTGGAGGAAAAGAGCCTGGGTTTGTGTGTCTGACTTGGAGATAATTATATCAAATCACACCTGATAAGAGCTGGTATTCTTCAAGTGAAGTTCTTTTTCGTTTTTGCTTAAGGATAAAATGATGTTTCAAACACAAGCAGTATCATTTCGGTGAATATTTGATTGAAAATGCACTGTATATGTATGCTGTGTGCTTTCCTTTCAATAACAAAACACACACACAATGAATATGACAGCAGTGAGAAAATGGCAGTTAAAAAAACAATATAGATAGCGATGTAGATTGAAGAATTCAATATGAACATACACAGTTAATGTTAGAATTATTAGCCCCCTTTGATTTTTTTCTTCTTTTTTAAATATTTCCCAAATAATGTTTAACAATGCAAGGAAATTTTCACAGTATTTCGCACAATATTTTTTTCTTCTGGAGCAGGTCTTTTTTGTTTTATTTTGGCTAGAATAAAAAGCTATTTTTTAAATAAACATTTTCATTTCAATATTATTAGCCCTTATAAGCTGTATTTTTTCAGTTGTCTACAGAACAATCCATCATTATACAATAGGTTGCCTAATTACTCTAACCTTCCTAGTTAACTTAATTAACCTAGTGAAGCTTTTAAATGGCCCTTTAAGTGGAATACTAGTGTCTTGAAAAAATATAAGTTCTAAGTTATTAGAAATGAGTTATTATAACTATTATGTTTAGAAATGTGTTGAAAAAAAATTATCTCCGTTAAACAGAAATTGGGAAAAAAAACAGGGGGCTAATAATTCTGACTTAAACTGAATGTTTAGATGTATTAGTTTTTATTTTAGATATGTGTTTATATATGGCCATATATAAACATATATAATTATGTCTAATATTTTTGAACATGTATGTACAGTACATATTTGTAATTTCAATACTTGGAAAAAATATGTTGGAAAGCAACAATTTTGCAATATTTCTAAAATAAATGTTGCATATTTAATATTTTACGAATTAAAAATCTAGATATGAACTTGTATGCAATATATTTCATTTTCATACAGTATATTGACGTATCAGATTTCTATATGGGTATTGTATTAAATTATCACATTATATTTGTGATATTTAACTTTTGTTTAGTTTATTTCTGTTTTGTGCAATATTCTGAGTTCACTTTACTTGTAATCTGTGTTGGACACGTTCCTTTAAAAAAAGTAATTAGTTATAGTTACTAGTTTCTTCTTACAGACAGTAACTGACTTAGTAACTAAGTTACATAATTATGAAAGTAACTAATTACCAGGGCAAGTAACTATTGCGTTATTTAAAAAAAAAATTGTCAACAGACTATAAAATAAATATAAGACGTTATACACTCATCTACACTATTTTAAGGTGTAAACGGCAACCATAAAATTCAACATATCATTATAAATATTAATACAAATCTTGCCTTTCATCTTAACGAGAAAAGTAGTGCTTATATTTCCAGTTTGCAAAAGTTCAATTTGCTATTCAATTCAATTCTTCTTTATTTCTATTTCTATTAGATTGTGTCAAAGCAGCTTAACATAGAAATTCTAGTAAATCGAAACTGTGTCAGTCCAGTTTTCAAAGTTTAAGTTCAGTTTATTTCAGTTCAGTGTTGATAAAATGCACTGCTGTAATTACAAACACTGAAAGACAAATCCATGGATGCGCAGCTCCACAAGTCACAAACCAAGCAAGCAACCTTTGTAATTGTTGGATTTGCCATCGTTCTGAATGTTGGCCATTGGTGTGGGCGACTGACTGTGCGTGTATTTGTGTGAACACCCTCACTATATTCTGCCTCTGATTTGCAAACAATGGAAATATACTCAGTTCTCAAATACACCACGTTCACAGACACCCCAATCATCATCACTGGATGGTTATATGTTATGCCCCAGCCCCAAACACACACACAAACTTCAGAAGAAGAGAGATCTAATGAATGATAGATGAGAACTCATTTATAGTAACATGCATTTTATTATCAGTAACAGTAACTGTGTTGTAACGAGTTAAAATAAATTTGTTTGATTAAGCGTTACTGAAAAAAGTATCATTGTCAGTAACGCAGTTTATTAATAGCACCGTTATTCCCATCACTGCTTGTAATGCGTTATGTAATTCACTTGAAACACAAGTTGTTGATATCTTAGCTCAGATTTACACACAGTGCTGCTGCAGTGAACATCACCATAGCTACATTCAGCTCCTTACATTGGCAGGCATGAACTTCAGTTCAACAGCATATTCTTTCAAGACCGTGAATGATAGTTAATTGTTCAAATTTATTAGATAACCACAGATTTTCCTGATAGCCTTTTTCTGCCACATGGAGCCATTCATCATTCAAAATGCTCAAATTTGAGAGGTCCCCACATTCAGTCCGCTTTCATCTATTTCAGCATTAGCATCTATCACAAGCAATTGCTGAATGGCCATTCACTTTACCTGACTGCTAGTGCCATTAATCAATGAAAAAAGGGTAATACATTCAGTTCAAGTGCACTTAATGCAGATCACCTCAAATTCTTGAATATGTGACATTTTCTGCCTAAAAAAGCCATTAACTCTCTCAGCTCTGGAGTCAGCCTTTGTGAGACTGTTCGCAGAAGAGATTTTTGTAACTAATTTAGTTCTACATTATCCCTACTGGTAACTTCCCTTAATAAGGCACCCTAATCAAGCAGGGATATATTTAATTTTGCATAATTACTTCATCATGCCATTGGGGAGAGGTGGGGGCATGAGGAGAGATCTGCCAAGGTTTTTGTGACTCAGAGCACACTCCTATCTGTCATCCTTCACTACACATGCTGAAAATCAGAGAGAAGAGCATTTTCATAAGGCCAAGAAGAAGCAAGATAAAACTGTGAGTGAGAAAGGGATAAAAAAACTGAGACATTTTGAAAATTGGCTCGTTGTATATAATTAGTTTCCAATTGTGTCCAAAGTCAAGCTTTGGGTTCTTGGCCCTCTGTGTGATTGCTGCTCTCGAGTATGTTGAATCAAGTGAAAGAATGAGAGGGAGTAAAGATTTTATCCTTTTATATCAAAGGGAATACACTAGGGCTGCCCCCAAATAGTCGACTAAACTTTAGTCGATATGAAGAGGGCTTGGTCGAATACATTTTCATTAGTCGGTTAGTTGCAAAAAAAAATAAAATCACGTGAAATTACGCAATAAAGGGCTGCGCAGTCAGTGTATGACATCAGCAACAAGAGATCAACGCCTAACGCCTAAACGCCTCCACTGTATCCCTTCCACATCCACTCCATCAGAGCGCATGTTTTCAAAGGCCGGCTTCATTGTGAACAAGTCGAGAAGCTCCCTTCCCAGCAATGTGGACAAGCTGGTGTTCCTCTCACATAATATGAAAAAAATAAAATCGAATTGAAAGCTTAGGTAAGAACGCTTAATTTCCTTTTTGTAGTGTTTCTGTTAGCTATCCGTTAGGCTATATATATATATATATATATATATATATATATTAAAAAAACGGGTATTTTATTTTTATATCGGGTAGGCTATACAAATAAATAAATACATATTATTTTTATTTTTTCATTTTTATATAAATTATATAATATTATTGTTTTTTATTCTGTTAGAAAAATTAGTCTGATGTTTTTAATTTGTTGTTTCAGGTCAAGACTCATCCATCGTCTTAATGGCAGTTTGTGGCTTTGCTCTGATATTTTTGATTTGTATTAGTGTTCTTTAAATTATTTGTTCCACATTTTGTCGTAAATATAGTTGTTCTAAACAATTCAATCATAATTAGGCTGTTAATTTGTTTGCTGCCTTCTTTTTTTATTCTAAGTTTTGGCGTTGTGCGATGTGCATTTATTAAGTTGTTCGTTTTTGTTAATTTTCCTTTTGAACAATATAAAAATTACATAAATTTTAATTTTCCACTGTATTAAAAAAAATTATTTTAAAAACAGTGTATTTAAAAAAAACTGCGTTTTTGCTACAGTATTTATTTATTTATTTATTTTTATTTTTTGCCTAGTTTTGTACTAGGCCTAAGTTGCTAATAAGTTTATTTGATTTATTTTGAAGAACGAATTTTAGTTTATTTTATTAAAAACAGGTTTTTTTTTGTTTGTTTGTTTGTTTGACATGTAACTGTTACAGTTTGTATTTTTGATAATAAATTATTAAAATGCACAGGCAGTCTGATTGCTGTTTTTATGTCATAATTAGCCTATAACGTTCTGGTAACTGATTTTTGTGTGTAAGCACTGTATTTAAACGCTTTACTATTTCGTTTTAAGCGCTTAATTTTCGTTTTGAATGCGCTAATATCATGCTTTAGCATTTTCTGTCAAGTGGAAGTGTTAAACTTCAACTTGGACTATATTCCTAGTATATACGCAAGTTATTATATTAATATCATAAATGAACGATTATTTGATTAATCGCTAAAATGCAGGAATGTTAGTCGACTAGGAATATCTTTAGTCGGGGGCAGCCCTAGAATACACAAGGTTGTGAAACTCTGACTTAGATATAGATGTAGTAAATGTTAAGGCCATTGTAGGAACAATACTCCTTGTATTCTGAGACTCACTTTAAGGTGCAAAGTGTCTTTGGTAGTGGTACAGCTAAAGTTATCTGATTGCTCAGGCTGGATTACGGTGAAACCAGGTGCATGTTACTTGTTCCGGTGTTTGGACTTGACATTACACTTATGCCTGAGCTCTTGACAAAGTCAGCTGCGCTATTGAACTATGGACAATGAGGTCCGCGATGGCTTTGGTATTCGTTTCAGCCCAGTGCAAGATTTGTTCCTTCCTGCTGGATCTATTTCAGGACCGGTGTAAATCCTCAGGCAGTCATGGTCCTCTTGGCCTCTTTAAACGAGGGAATGTAGGGGAGAATTTTGTGATGTAAAACCCACTCAGTAGGCTCTGTTTTAGGGTGAGTGATGGGGGCCCAGGGGCCGACATTATGCCGGGTGGTTTGAGGCATCAGTACCTGTTACAAGAGCCAACATTGATTCTGAAAAACCCTCGAGACCTTGTCAATCTCCACCTGTCTATTCCACCTCCATACAGTTCAGTCAATCTTCAGGAAAACTCTCCATTGGGTTTCTTTCAAATGCTAGGGCACTCAAGACTTCAGCCTGTCTCCTCCTATTTCCACTCCATTTACTCACTCTTGTGTCATTCCAAACCTTTCTTTACACAAAAAAAGAAGGTAGTCTGAAGGATGTTTGAGCTATTTCTATGAATAATCAATGACATTGGAGTCCAAAACAATGTTCATTAAATGAAAAAAAGGAATGACAAGAGCTACAAGTAATGAGTTCATAAATAATGACAGAATTTCATATTTTGGTGAACTGTGGCTTTAACAAATGCCTTAGCTTCAATGCTTTCAGCAATGAAGTATGGGAGAAGCCTCATGGTAGTGTTCACAAACAAATGTATGGCTCCAGTTGCAGCGGAAGTGCATATGTTGAGTGAAAATCTGCGTCAAGACGAGGCTTTTTAAAGCAAGGTCAGGTCTTGTGGCAGTGGGGCTGGTGTTCGCCTTCTCTCCTCTTTCTCACTCTCTCTCACAAGTAGAGGAGAGAGATTTGCTAGTGTAACTGGTGTGATGGGGGAGTAGAACTCCATCTGTTCACTACATGATGGAAACCTGTCAGGGAATTGAGGCACCACCATTCGCAGCTGCCACCAAGCCACGGACAGTTCAGTTACTTGCTGCCAAGTGCCACCGAAGGGTTGGGTTGATGGAATGGGTTGAAGAAGCCTAAGCTAAGGGGTGGACTGTGGACGGGCAGTGTTTCTTCACCATGGTAATTGGCTTTAATATGACCTGCTGGGACAATCTGCCTCAAAGACCAAGCCGAGCTCTGATCTGGAGCCCATGATGCACTGCTCTGGCCTGATGGTCTTGTTTGTCACTCCTTTTTGCTAACAGTCGCACAGATTATAGCATCTCTCTAACACCTTCACATCAGGCACTCTTTTTTAATGATATCATTAGTTAAATCCTTCTTCATTTGCAAATCCCACTTGGAGTTTCTCAATCAAAGCTGGGACAGATGAGGAGAGGAAGGTCACTTTGGGGGTGGGAGATGGGCAAGGATTAAATTATCTCTTCAAATCATGCAAGAAGCAAGCCATGGTAGGCATCTTCTCCTTATCCAATGATTTCTGTTTGACTCCAACTGACTTTGGACAAACAATCTGACATCTTTATTGACGCACAGATAAATAATATCACATATCCGCCTCATCCCGCTTCATTTTTACCTCATCCTGCAGCGGTCTTTTAAAAGTCAAAATCTGAGAGGATAGCAATTCAATCAAGCAATGCCAAAATGCTTTTTTTATGTTATTGTCTCTTTGTAAATAGCACAAAATATTTTTTTTTCAGACATCTGTAATGATATGAGAAGCCACTGACTAGTGATGAATCTCTTGAAAACGTTAAACAGAACCATCAAAATGCTTCAAAACAGAAACATGGAGTATTTTTTCCTGCTCTCCAATTGATGACGTAATTTTGAGCGGTAGGAAAAGCAGAACGACATAAAAACAAACTCAGAGGACAGTAATTATAATTAGAGAACTTAAGAGGTAATGGGGGCTTTGATGATGCTTAGTTTTATTATTGTTTCCGTGGGGACCTCTTGACCTTTTTGTAACTCTGAAGAGCTACTATGTATTGAAGTTTTTACCTCATATACTGCAAGTTGTTTTCAATCAAGTGGTTCTGATGACGCGTGAAATTCAGATGGAGGGCAGGAAGTAAATAACTGAATGGGAGATGTAGAGGAAAGTGTATTTTTTGTGATTTATACCACATTTCAAAGAAGATATAAATAGAAAGTAATCACATATTATATCATGAAGAGGGCAGAGTTTTCTACTAAACTAAAATATATTTGCCTGTCATTGAGGCAGTAGATGCTGTAAAAGCTTTTACATGGAAAATACTATAGTAAATACTGTATGGGTCCTAGAATCGTCTTAACTCATCAACTACAATCTGTAGCATTTATTAACAAAGAGTTGTACACATTATACACTTTACTGTGGTTCAAAAACATGTTTAATATAAATGACTATAATTTTTCTTCATGCAGATATCTTCCAGAAATAACGAAACAAAAGATGAAAGCATACAAAAGCATGGACGCATAGTGTGCATTATTATTTATTTATTTTTGTAAGTTGGATTGAACTTAATAAATTTGCCATCAACAAACCGTCACTGCTGTTGCATATCTCCATGTTTACATTGTTTATTCTGCCAAAACGCCAGTAAAGACATGGAACATGGCTAAACAACCTGGATATTTCAATTTCAATGCAACTATTACATGGTAGGCAAAGCTGGCCCAAGGCATAAGCGAACCAAGCGGCTGCTTAGGGCCCCGTGGCCACCAGGGGGCCCCCAAGAGTGCTTGAAATTATTTTGTGAGTTTCGTTTAGGCTATGTTATTGATATTTTTCTGTATTTTGTGTACTGTTAGTGTGGTGGTGTCACGATCACCAGCGATCTTAACTCTATAGATGTCTGGAGTACATGCACAATCACTAACAGACTACAAAACACCATATCATGGACTACAACTCCAGTCATGCAACACACACACACACACACACACACACACACACACACACACACACACACACACACACACACACACACACACACATCCAGTTCCAGATCCTGATCCTGACTGATTACACTTTCATAGCTGAAGCTGCTCACAGACTGATTAATTGGACTAAGAACACCTCTCAAACACACAGTTGTTGCTGAGTCTTGTTAACATTTTGTGACATCGCAACACTTTACTTTGTCTTGTTTTCCCGTGTTTTTACCCTCGCATTGTTAATCTGTTTATCCCTGCCAGCCGCCAGCCTTCTGACCTCTTGCCTGTTACTTTGACTATGCTTATGGATTGCATATATACATCTGTTTGACCTTGCAAAAAAACCTGCATTTGGATTCTCACTCATGTTGTCAGCGTAACTTCCTGGTTACAGGTGGTGTTTGTATCTGGTTGTTATATAACACATTAACATATTTATACACAGTTAGTTGTGTATATAATCTTTTTTTTTTTTTTTTTGTAGCTGTCAAACAAATTATTGCATTCAAAAAAAGAGTTTGTACACGTGGATTTATTGTAATAAATGTTTATTACTTGCCGCCTTTTCTCCGACTTTTTTTAGCCAGTTTCTTGAACTTTCCCCTATTTATGAGCAAAAACTTTTGGAAGTCTATAAAAGCTGTTTGGCATTTCTTATTTTGGCTGATTTAAACAATTATAAACAACATAAAACAAAAATATTTTGTTGTTCTGATACCGATTCCTATGTGAAAGAGTCCCTCCATCCGAATTTCAAGCGTCATCCATGATGTCATATGAAAACAACCTATATAGTGCTACACAAAAGACAGCTTGAGTTTGATGGATCCATATTGTGGCTCACTTTGATTTCAGGAAAATAGCCTGATCGCATTCTGCACTTACCTTTTAGAGTTATTAAGTATAAAGGAAGGGAGAAGGAGGGAATAAAAAAGGAAAAACAATGACAGCAGCTAAAACGAGCTCTCTTATTGTGAAATACTGGGTGGCTTTTAATGGGTTTTATTTTGCACTTACTTGTTCTTTGGTTGGGAGGGCAGGTCACATTTTACCAAGGCAGCCTGCTCGTTTTCTTTCTCTCTTTCTGTCTCTCCTGCCTCAGCCGGCTGTAAGTGCGAGAGAAAGAAAAAGAGAAAATGAAGTGATTTGTGGAGGTATTGATCTGCAGCGAGGTTATTGATCAAGGTGTTGCGTGAGATGGAGAAGTGTGGGGTTGGGGGGTCTGAAAGACTCATTGTCTGGTTGGCCAGCTGGCATAGATGGGCATTCACCAGCCCGGCTGTTAGCCCAGACAGCCCCTCCAAAAAAAGTACAGCTGCTGACCTCCAGTGTGACACGAGGGCGTGGTTATGTCCAAGCTCTGTTTATCGCAATTAAGGATGACAAGTGGGGTTTTCAGGAATAAATTGTGCATAGACTGGCTGAGATTTATTTAGCGTCATAAAAAAGCAAAGTGAAATCCTAATCAAAGCAATCCAACATTCTAAATAGCCATTTTCTCTCAATCAGGGGCTAAAATAGGAAGCATTTGAATCAAAATAAAAAAAAGAAAATGTCTTCCAAGGAGAAAATTATATGATGACAGGATTTGAATTTGATGACGATTGGCATAGTCTGTGTAAAAAAAAACAAAACAATCAAAACATTGAGATTGGTTAATGTACTGCAAAACTAGGAGGAGGATTTTGGTTAAAAAATCATTGTGTCCACTGATTCATTTGCACAGCAGCACTCATTTTGCACATGCTGACTGCTTTGTTGAAACACCAGATTAACTAAAGGAATTAAAGCAATTTCCATCTTTCAATTCTGAGAGCTATATATTTTATTTCAGTTAAGTTGATTTATAATCAAATATGAAAGATAAATTATACATTTTTATTTTAAAGATTTTATAACGATTAAAGATCAAGTGTATTTCATACTTGATTATAATAGAATAGAATACTCTAAATTGAATAGAATAGATCTAAGCTTGATTGATTGATTGACTGCTTGATTGATTGTCTCATTCATGTGTTCATTCATTGTTTTTGTTATTAATAGTATAAGAGTTTATCGACAACTAATATTGACCTTGACACCAAAATAGTTAATGTCTTTTTAGAATTATTTTCTGCTAGAATTGATGCCAGTTGATGAATTACAGCTATCACGATTAACTGAAAATGTACAAAAGCAGTTCTTTTAAATAAAATTTTGTTTGCTTTATGCAGTAATAGTGCATACTTAATTGCAGAGTGTATTGTACTGCATTAACCTTTTAACTACCCCACCAAGATTAAGTATTTTGTATTTGGATTTCTTAACTTCTAGTGTCACTTGTTAACACACTCAATGATTTTTTTTTCAACACATCCCACAATTTAAAAAATATCAACCTCTACCAAATGTTTGAAATGCCGGTTTATTGTGAAAGTACTGGAATAAATACATATACTATGAAAAATATGAAAACATGAAGTCAAATTTATTTTAAAATATATGCAAAATAAAACATTTTTAAATACTAAATCATCTTTATTTTTTTAAGTATGTCTTAAAAAATTTCTGACTCTCATATAACATGCCTTTTTGTTCTTTTTTTTTTTTTTACATTAAAACCAAAATCAAGTCTAGTAGTGCAACAAAATCAGGGTATCTTCTGTCCAGTCCATTTCATTTTCAAACAAAAAAGGAAAACTAAGAAAACGACAGTTTTTCCATTTTTCTTTTGCTCCCAAAAAGCGAGTTTTTGGCTCGATTTTCGTTTTTTGGTTTAGAGTAGGAAAACAAATAAACGACTTTAAAATTCATTATACACATGTAGGCGGTGCTGAAACGCCCATTTTCCACCAACCAAATCTGAGCTTGTGACATCGACTTCACAAGCTCAGATTTGGTTGGCCAATCAGAGGAAAATGGGTGTTTCAGCATTTTATAAAAAAGCACACAATAAAAAAAGATTTTTTAAAAATGATTTTAAAGTTGTTTATCCATTTTCCTACCAAAAAACAAAAATCAAGCCGAAATCTCATTTTTTCTTTTCTTTTTTTTCTTTTTTTTTAAGCAAAAGAAAAAAACGAAAAATTGATGTCTTCTTAGTTTTTCTTTTTTTGTTTGAAACGTATCATGTTTGTTTGATTTTTTTGTAAACCAACAACCATTGTGTAAACTATTTAATAAAACAACTATTCTTTTAATCACTTTAACAGTCATTCTTTAAAACAGTAAAAAAAGGGTCAATCGTTTGGTAGAGCGGCAATGTTAACCCCTAGTTAACCCAAATTTCTAGTGGTTAGTCAAACAAAAACAGTTCTTGTGTGTTGAAATGTCATGTTTAGTGAATTCACCCTCTAGTGTACTGTAATTTAGCAGATTTGTGTAAAGGTACTGGAGTGTAGCATGAAGCCATCTGGCTATGGTTTGGATGTGGTCCAGAATAGATGCCAAAGACCCCCATCTCTTTCCAGTATTAAACACGCCCCCCTTTACCAAGTGTAATATCTAAATGGACTTCTGGAAACATGTACACGCACTTTCAATCTTCATTCCCCCACTTTTCAATATTGCTTCCATCTAATCTTTGAACTTTGCAGAGGAAAAGCCCAAGATCCCTGATGCTAATGAGAGAGAAGGGTGGAAGAAAAGTAAATTAAGTAAATTGGCTGATTGAAAGTGCATAATGATGTGGATGGACAACAGGGTAGATCAGAGACACAGAGAAAACGAGAGAGTGTGCTGGGAATGTGCATACAAGGAGGATGTGCATGAAAGTGTGCTCAGATGGAATGAGAGAGGAAGATACAGTTCGCCTCAACATGCTTCTTCCGGACGGCTTTAAATAATAGAATCTTGTGTAGCTTCTCTGCCAGGCACTGGTGACTTATACATGTATATTTCAGAAAGTTGTAATCATTTCAGTGCTTGTCTGCTTTCTTTTGTGTCTGAGATGAAATTGTGACAGTGTAGGGCTGCTCTCGGGTCTGCATTTTTAATATTTGGGCTGTAGGAGCTCAGGTTTTGGACTAGTCACTACATCGTATTCCGGTTAATGTCTGTGTGAAATCAAAATGTATGATGTTTATTTTTACTAGCATACATTGTTATTCTTTAGGAGAACACTTCATCTGTGTGAGGTAATCCACTGAAAATGAAAGTTTGTTCTTCAAAGTCTGACCATTTGCTTCCACATTTGGTTTGGTTATCCTTTGTTGACATCAGTTTGACAGCTTAAACTTGCCACTCTTTTTGTTAATTTGCTACAAAGGAAATACTGTATGTAGGAAAAAAAAGTCCCGTCGCTTACCAAAGTCTCTTTAAGGCAAGTCATTTCACTCGGCGGCCATCTTTAAAACACCGCTCGGGCATTCTGTCTGAATGGGGAAACATTAAATCCTCTAAAACTGTTTGCCAAGCTTACGACCACATTACATATTTGGAATCAACAATAAAATTAATCAACAACCATCTAAGTTTCATTTCTAAACATCTGAGTCAAACAAAATCAGCATATTTTCAGGTTGCTTGAGCTAATGCGCATGCACACTCGAAAAGAAGGAGATCATGGCACCAACCTCATTTATGGCCATTCTATATCATCAGCTGGATAATGATTGTCTGATCGTGCTGGTCTTCTTAAGTAATTAACAACTTGGTCTTGATGGTGAATCTTCTCTAGAAATGGCAGCGATTCTTTGTTTACAAACTTGTGGGCGTTTGAGAAGTTGCTGTCATGTGATGTGCGCTTGGCAAAATGGACTGTACCTCACATTTGTTTTATACAGATTACAATACCCAAAAAACTTGTTTTCAAGTGCACTTGGTTCATTTAAAAGCACATATGTTAAGCTTTAATTTGATATATTTATCGTATGTGAAGCAATTTTTCGCTGAGATTCCATTGCGTTTGTTGACCACCAAACTGTCGTAAAAGCATACGTCTGTTCAGAGCTTTTCCAACGAAACATCTGTCTATATTGTTTGATAATTGGCTCCTGTACTAGAAGTTTTTCTTAGGACAACTATCTCTAGTAGAACAAATATACAAAGATGCTGTTTTAAATTGTAAAGAATTTAATTTTGTGTTTTTGAACAGTAAAAGTCAATGATTCATTTTCATTATTAAGCCTGTTTACTGCTCCAAATTTCTCTCAAAATTTTCTCAAAATAAAATACATTGTGTTCAAAAGGGGGGTTTCAGGGTGTTCAGGGGGTCTTAAAAAGTCTTAAAATTAATTCACTGAAATATTCTGTTGTGGGTCTTAAAACAGGTTTTGATTTTCAGTTATTGTCCATTTAAAGCTATGGTCAATCGGTACAACCAACAAATCAATCTAAAAACACATTTAACAAAACTAGAGTTTGCTTGTTTTGACACATTAATTAAAATATGTGGCTAAGAAATAATTGAATTTTAATCATAATGGGGTAAGTAAAAAATTTCCACTGGTTATTACTGAAAATTATTAGCGCTTTGACATGTGAAAATCTGAAATTTCATTCATAATGGTCTTAATAGGTCTTAAAAAGTCTTAAATTTGACATGATGAAACTCGCAGAAACCCTGTCTTTACCCAGACATATTAAAAGAATATATTTTATAACAGTAATCACAATACCATCAAACTGTGAAATCGTGATATTTTTATCCAAGTTTATCATAACATCAGAAACTTATAACAGCCCATGCCTAGACTGGTTTTGTGTATTCTAGAGTCTTTGCCCCTACTCAATATTCCATTTAATTTGGAAGTACATCTCTTACTGAAATAAAAACCACAGCGTCTTCCGGTTTACCCCGACTTTAAGACCTTCCAGCAGGAATTGACTATCTGACTTGAACTGTATTTAAAATGACTATCCAATTTCTGCTGTTTAGGGGTGGGTGGGTGTTTTTGTAAATCTAAAGTTTGTTTGCTATTAGTTTACTTGTTAACCTTTGGAGTTCAAACCTCCAAAGACTTCTGTAAGAAAAAGGAAAGCACTCTCCCATGGCCTTCCATCTATATCCCTGCTCACCCTGTCATCATAGATTTAACTGTCCAGGACCACGGTGCCCTTTGGTAGACCGGTGGATTCTCGATCGTAAAAGTGGCTGCCATCAACATGCCTTAAGAAAAACAAAATCACATCTTCTTTTCATGTACAGCACTTCTTCATTCTGGCTCCTTTCTTTGTCCCTTGCCCTTTGTCTGTGATGTGTGGGAGAGTTTTAACCAAGAGTCGACGCTGGTAAATAAGTTCAGCAAGGTTTAAGCCGAGGTCAAGGCCTCGAGCTGGCGGGAATGAAGAAAGAGAGAGCGAGGAATTGATTGGGCTTTTATATGTGGAAATTGAGAAAATAGAGGGTGTCTTTGGCGTGACCTGACCTTGCCCACTGTACTATCTATAGCTACAGAGATACAAAATAACACCAGATTATTTGTTTTTGTTTTTCTTCCCCTTTACTTATCCCTTCATTTTAGTTTTTAATAAAATATAATGAAATGGAAAGACATTGAGGAAGAAGTTGAAGGAGAATAAATTCAATAGGATATTGGGGAGGATGTCTAGGATGGTTTGCTAGTGTCTCATGTGAATCTAGTTTTAGAGGGGTTAGGACACTTGTCAGCTGGACAATATGCAAAGATCAGCAAAAGTAGTTGGTGTCCATGCAGGATGGCATGTTGGTAGACCAGGTAAACAAACATTAGATTTTGGGATCTCAGCCAACATTAGATATCAGTTCATCTATTTTAAACCAGACTATGTTGTTGACTATGAACTCTTGAGCAGAATGGAGAATAAGTATGACATGCTAAAAGCAGCTTTGGACAGGCTGGGGGATCAGTTAAGCTTTCTTAAACCACCCTTAACAGACTCTAAAACCAGCTTTAGGTTCTTATACTTGCCCAAACCAGTTTCTGGGAAGGTAGGGTATTTACAATACCATTATAACATCTTAAACCTGCATGACAAACTAAAAGAACTAAATTTGTGTTCTATCTCTACTGAACAAGTTTTGTTTAGACAAGTAAGGAGACAAATTGTACAAACTTAAACCCTGTTTTGGACAGAGTGGAAGGTCATTTAAACTACCTTCAACCAATTTTGGGCATATTAGGAAACAAGCTAAACTAAACTAAGTTATCCTATACTTGACTAAACTTAAACTAGCTTTGTGCTATCTAGGAATGCCTGAACAAAATTGGACGATCAGTTAGACCAACTTTTGGCATCTCTGGGAGTACAAGAATCCAGTCAGGCTTGCCTATGTCAGCTTTAGGCACAGTAAGAAACCAGATATACCAGCTTAAAATGAGCTAGGGTCGCTTGACCAGAATACAGACCAGAAGACCATTTATGCAAGCTTATACCATATTTGGGCAGACTGTGAGCCCTGATAGACTTGTTTAAACTTAAATAATCAAGTTATTTCAACCTAAAGCTACATAATGCTAGCTTGAAAAGACTGACCAGATTGTGGGATAAGTCAAACCAGCATAAACAATATTTAGACAGGCTGGGAAACTGGTTATGCTTGTTATAACTAATGTGAGGCAGGTTAATAGACCAAGTGACCTTTACTTTTACAGTACTTCATATAATAGAGATGCTTCCAGAGTTTCATAATATTAAGCAGAAAACTAAATTCAGTGATGACATATCTGTGCATACTGGGAGAGCAATTAAACTAGTTTAAACCAGATTTGTGCAGTTTGTGAAACTTACTAAATTCTGCCAACCAGCTTGCTTATTTTGTTGTTTTTATATACTGTAGCAGGCTGACGATCAAAGAAATATCTGAGGAGTTTTAGAAAGAAGAAAACCTATATCTTGAGCGGCTACTTGGCTGGAGTTGCAGCACATATTCACAGTGTGAGTGTAAGTTTAAAACTGTTTAGAACTGCAGTGCAGAGTAGTCGATAACTTTATCAGACAGTAAACACCGAGAAATCTGTATAGGAAGCCTCTGGGATTTACGTACAACCTGTAATACTGGAGTCTGCTTGTTCTACTAGACACCATTCGCTCACTCTTTCTGTCAGTTTTTGTTATTGTACAGTTACGTAGAGCAAAACTGATGCTGTGTTTGTCTCATCATGAGTCAATGGTCATGGTCTCCAGAGGGTTCCTCCATTACTCATGCACAGAGAAGAGGTATCTCTCGTACCCCTGGTGGTCTTGCTAGAAATGAGATTTTCAGAATAATATCTCAGAAAATGGATGTCTCCCAGGAGATGAACGTGTCCTCACTGACACAAACAGCCCATTATTCCTCAGCCGTTTATCGATCGACACAATCATGTGTTTTAATATGTTTGTAGTATTGCTTTATTGCTGTTTTTTGTCTAATGTACCCCTACAGCCCCATCATTTTGCATCACCATTAATATCATCGAAGTGAAATGATTACTGTGACTCAGTTTTAAGCTTAAAAGCAATCATTGACAAGAGAGAAAAACATAGAAGCTTCCTCTCAAATGGTTCCAATTTAATAAAATTAGATGCAACATTGGACATTCTCTGTTTTTAATGAATTGAATTATTTTCTTCCATATATAGATTCGCCACTGATTCACATAACAGTCAATAAATGAACATACAGTATCTGGAGCCTTGAGCCTCCATCCATACAAGTTAACGCACATCTATATGTATGGCTAGGACCCATTGTAAAACCAACAACGTCTTTTCCCCATTGATTCTAGGGCTGTTGTCATGGTAACATGTTCCAGCGCTCATGGCTGTGGCACCACATGGCTGGAAAAATGAGCGTGAAGCTCAAAAAGCCTAGGCTGACATTATGGCAGAAATGTGCAGCCACAGGAAGACTTCACTCACACTTCCACATAATGCAGGTTGCGGAAGACCCAAGTATCAATGCATAAATAACGTGACATATGTGATGAAGTACTAGCAGCCAATCAGAAGATGCATTTCTTATCACATTTTGTGTGATTGAGCTGCACAGTAAATTAACTCATTTGGGGTTCTCAATTCAGTAGGTGGCAACGAGTTTCTGTAAAAAAATTGTTTAGTTGAAATTCATTCATTCATTTTCTTTTCAGCTTAGTTCCTTTATTAATCAGGGGTTTCCACAGCGGAGTGAACTGCCAACTTATCCAGCATATGTTTTACACAGCAGATGCCCTTCCAGCTGCAACCCATCTCTGGGAAACACCCATGCACTCTCATTGACACACACTATAGACAATTTAGCTTACCCAATTCACCAATAGCGCTTGTGTTTGGATTTGTGGGGAAAACCCAGAGCACACGGACAAAACCCACATGAACAGAGGCAGAACATGCAAACTCCACACAGACATGCCAACTGACCCAGCCGAGGCTCAAACCAGCAACCTTCTTGCTGTGAGTCAACATTGCTATCCAATAAGCCACTGTGTTGCCCTTAAAATATATCTTGAGCATATATCTTAATCAGTGTTGGGTGTAATTAAACTATCTCTGAAAACTTTAAGTTGTTACTGTTAATTGTTAGGTAATAGTGGATATACAGAAGCACAGCAGAAGAACTTTTATTTTGTCAGTAACTTATATTAAACGATTGTGGTGAACTGTATGCCGTAAAAAAATTGGCGCGTTTAAGGTCTGTTTTCTTTATGAATCAACAATCTCCACTGCCTAAATGATATACGCTATAAAATGGGTCTCAGAATGTACAAGAAGCACTGAATTAAATGACATTTTTTCTGTGCCATTTCTTTAAAGTATTTACATTTATTTTACTTCTGTATTTCCATTGGAGTTTTTGCGCTAATAATTTTGACCCTAAAATGGTGTTAAAAAATTAAAAACTGCTTTTATTCTAGCCGAAATAAAAGAAATAGACTTTCTCTAGAAGAAAAAATATTATCAGACATACTTTAAAAATGCCCTTGCTCTGCTAAACATCATTTGGCAAATATAAAAAAAAATCAAAAATCAAATGGGGTTTAAAAATTGTGATTTCAACTTTAGGTCCTTGAATTTAAAGTTTATGGTGTTATTTCTGTGCTGTTTTCAAAAACTAAACAACAAAAAATATATATATAAACTTTTAAATATTTTTTATATCTTTTTTTTTTCATTTTAAATATAATTTAACATTTTTAAATTAAAATTTTGTACATGAAATATGACAAATAGTGCATTTTGTTAATACTTTAGAAACCACATTTAAATATTGCCAATATAGAGTTCAACTAATTGTATTAAAGTACTTTGAACATGACTTTAAAATGGTTATATAAAACAGTCAACATTTTTAAAAATGACACTCAAACCATCATCATTATGACATTTTTATCTAAATATTAAGTGTAAGTGAAATGTTAAGTACAGGAAGGACTTTCATGGTGCTACATACCCTATGATCTGTATGATGGTGGTATGAATTAAAAAGGGGCTCGATTTAAAACATTGATGATTTTAAAAAGTCCTTGAATTTGATGTCCATGAAAGAGTGGAAACCCTGTTCAATAAAAAATTATTTAAAGAAGCAGAGTAGTTATATTTTGGTCATATGAATTTTTTTAGCAGAAAAATTCAAATTTTTGCCTAAAGGTTACATTTTTTAGACAGCTGCACATGCTTAAGAAATATTTTTGTTAATAAACTGTTAATAACTGTTAATTAAGTGTTAATAACTTAATTAAGTGTTTTAGTAATGCTAAAAGCTCATGTTTGATTTTGATTTGATTTAAACAATTAAGAGTATGATACTGTATGTTGAGATTTAGCGACTCTTAAAATAGCCCTTTGTCTGTGATGTGTGGGAGAGTTTTAACCAAGAGTCGACGCTGGTAAATAAGTTCAGCAAGGTTTAAGCCGAGGTCAAGGCCTCGAGCTGGCGGGAATGAAGAAAGAGAGAGCGAGGAATTGATTGGGCTTTTATATGTGGAAATTGAGAAAATAGAGGGTGTCTTTGGCGTGACCTGACCTTGCCCACTGTACTATCTATAGCTACAGAGATACAAAATAACACCAGATTATTTGTTTTTGTTTTTCTTCCCCTTTACTTATCCCTTCATTTTAGTTTTTAATAAAATATAATGAAATGGAAAGACATTGAGGAAGAAGTTGAAGGAGAATAAATTCAATAGGATATTGGGGAGGATGTCTAGGATGGTTTGCTAGTGTCTCATGTGAATCTAGTTTTAGAGGGGTTAGGACACTTGTCAGCTGGACAATATGCAAAGATCAGCAAAAGTAGTTGGTGTCCATGCAGGATGGCATGTTGGTAGACCAGGTAAACAAACATTAGATTTTGGGATCTCAGCCAACATTAGATATCAGTTCATCTATTTTAAACCAGATTTGTTGACTATGAACTCTTGAGCAGAATGGAGAATAAGTATGACATGCTAAAAGCAGCTTTGGACAGGCTGGGGGATCAGTTAAGCTTTCTTAAACCACCCTTAACAGACTCTAAAACCAGCTTTAGGTTCTTATACTTGCCCAAACCAGTTTCTGGGAAGGTAGGGTATTTACAATACCATTATAACATCTTAAACCTGCATGACAAACTAAAAGAACTAAATTTGTGTTCTATCTCTACTGAACAAGTTTTGTTTAGACAAGTAAGGAGACAAATTGTACAAACTTAAACCCTGTTTTGGACAGAGTGGAAGGTCATTTAAACTACCTTCAACCAATTTTGGGCATATTAGGAAACAAGCTAAACTAAACTAAGTTATCCTATACTTGACTAAACTTAAACTAGCTTTGTGCTATCTAGGAATGCCTGAACAAAATTGGACGATCAGTTAGACCAACTTTTGGCATCTCTGGGAGTACAAGAATCCAGTCAGGCTTGCCTATGTCAGCTTTAGGCACAGTAAGAAACCAGATATACCAGCTTAAAATGAGCTAGGGTCGCTTGACCAGAATACAGACCAGAAGACCATTTATGCAAGCTTATACCATATTTGGGCAGACTGTGAGCCCTGATAGACTTGTTTAAACTTAAATAATCAAGTTATTTCAACCTAAAGCTACATAATGCTAGCTTGAAAAGACTGACCAGATTGTGGGATAAGTCAAACCAGCATAAACAATATTTAGACAGGCTGGGAAACTGGTTATGCTTGTTATAACTAATGTGAGGCAGGTTAATAGACCAAGTGACCTTTACTTTTACAGTACTTCATATAATAGAGATGCTTCCAGAGTTTCATAATATTAAGCAGAAAACTAAATTCAGTGATGACATATCTGTGCATACTGGGAGAGCAATTAAACTAGTTTAAACCAGATTTGTGCAGTTTGTGAAACTTACTAAATTCTGCCAACCAGCTTGCTTATTTTGTTGTTTTTATATACTGTAGCAGGCTGACGATCAAAGAAATATCTGAGGAGTTTTAGAAAGAAGAAAACCTATATCTTGAGCGGCTACTTGGCTGGAGTTGCAGCACATATTCACAGTGTGAGTGTAAGTTTAAAACTGTTTAGAACTGCAGTGCAGAGTAGTCGATAACTTTATCAGACAGTAAACACCGAGAAATCTGTATAGGAAGCCTCTGGGATTTACGTACAACCTGTAATACTGGAGTCTGCTTGTTCTACTAGACACCATTCGCTCACTCTTTCTGTCAGTTTTTGTTATTGTACAGTTACGTAGAGCAAAACTGATGCTGTGTTTGTCTCATCATGAGTCAATGGTCATGGTCTCCAGAGGGTTCCTCCATTACTCATGCACAGAGAAGAGGTATCTCTCGTACCCCTGGTGGTCTTGCTAGAAATGAGATTTTCAGAATAATATCTCAGAAAATGGATGTCTCCCAGGAGATGAACGTGTCCTCACTGACACAAACAGCCCATTATTCCTCAGCCGTTTATCGATCGACACAATCATGTGTTTTAATATGTTTGTAGTATTGCTTTATTGCTGTTTTTTGTCTAATGTACCCCTACAGCCCCATCATTTTGCATCACCATTAATATCATCGAAGTGAAATGATTACTGTGACTCAGTTTTAAGCTTAAAAGCAATCATTGACAAGAGAGAAAAACATAGAAGCTTCCTCTCAAATGGTTCCAATTTAATAAAATTAGATGCAACATTGGACATTCTCTGTTTTTAATGAATTGAATTATTTTCTTCCATATATAGATTCGCCACTGATTCACATAACAGTCAATAAATGAACATACAGTATCTGGAGCCTTGAGCCTCCATCCATACAAGTTAACGCACATCTATATGTATGGCTAGGACCCATTGTAAAACCAACAACGTCTTTTCCCCATTGATTCTAGGGCTGTTGTCATGGTAACATGTTCCAGCGCTCATGGCTGTGGCACCACATGGCTGGAAAAATGAGCGTGAAGCTCAAAAAGCCTAGGCTGACATTATGGCAGAAATGTGCAGCCACAGGAAGACTTCACTCACACTTCCACATAATGCAGGTTGCGGAAGACCCAAGTATCAATGCATAAATAACGTGACATATGTGATGAAGTACTAGCAGCCAATCAGAAGATGCATTTCTTATCACATTTTGTGTGATTGAGCTGCACAGTAAATTAACTCATTTGGGGTTCTCAATTCAGTAGGTGGCAACGAGTTTCTGTAAAAAAATTGTTTAGTTGAAATTCATTCATTCATTTTCTTTTCAGCTTAGTTCCTTTATTAATCAGGGGTTTCCACAGCGGAGTGAACTGCCAACTTATCCAGCATATGTTTTACACAGCAGATGCCCTTCCAGCTGCAACCCATCTCTGGGAAACACCCATGCACTCTCATTGACACACACTATAGACAATTTAGCTTACCCAATTCACCAATAGCGCTTGTGTTTGGATTTGTGGGTAAAACCCAGAGCACACGGACAAAACCCACATGAACAGAGGCAGAACATGCAAACTCCACACAGACATGCCAACTGACCCAGCCGAGGCTCAAACCAGCAACCTTCTTGCTGTGAGTCAACATTGCTATCCAATAAGCCACTTTGTTGCCCTTAAAATATATCTTGAGCATATATCTTAATCAGTGTTGGGTGTAATTAAACTATCTCTGAAAACTTTAAGTTGTTACTGTTAATTGTTAGGTAATAGTGGATATACAGAAGCACAGCAGAAGAACTTTTATTTTGTCAGTAACTTATATTAAACGATTGTGGTGAACTGTATGCCGTAAAAAAATTGGCGCGTTTAAGGTCTGTTTTCTTTATGAATCAACAATCTCCACTGCCTAAATGATATACGCTATAAAATGGGTCTCAGAATGTACAAGAAGCACTGAATTAAATGACATTTTTTCTGTGCCATTTCTTTAAAGTATTTACATTTATTTTACTTCTGTATTTCCATTGGAGTTTTTGCGCTAATAATTTTGACCCTAAAATGGTGTTAAAAAATTAAAAAATGCTTTTATTCTAGCCGAAATAAAAGAAATAGACTTTCTCTAGAAGAAAAAATATTATCAGACATACTTTAAAAATGCCCTTGCTCTGCTAAACATCATTTGGCAAATATAAAAAAAAATCAAAAATCAAATGGGGTTTAAAAATTGTGATTTCAACTTTAGGTCCTTGAATTTAAAGTTTATGGTGTTATTTCTGTGCTGTTTTCAAAAACTAAACAACAAAAAATATATATATAAACTTTTAAATATTTTTTATATCTTTTTTTTTTCATTTTAAATATAATTTAACATTTTTAAATTAAAATTTTGTACATGAAATATGACAAATAGTGCATTTTGTTAATACTTTAGAAACCACATTTAAATATTGCCAATATAGAGTTCAACTAATTGTATTAAAGTACTTTGAACATGACTTTAAAATGGTTATATAAAACAGTCAACATTTTTAAAAATGACACTCAAACCATCATCATTATGACATTTTTATCTAAATATTAAGTGTAAGTGAAATGTTAAGTACAGGAAGGACTTTCATGGTGCTACATACCCTATGATCTGTATGATGGTGGTATGAATTAAAAAGGGGCTCGATTTAAAACATTGATGATTTTAAAAAGTCCTTGAATTTGATGTCCATGAAAGAGTGGAAACCCTGTTCAATAAAAAATGATTTAAAGAAGCAGAGTAGTTATATTTTGGTCATATGAATTTTTTTAGCAGAAAAATTCAAATTTTTGCCTAAAGGTTACATTTTTTAGACAGCTGCACATGCTTAAGAAATATTTTTGTTAATAAACTGTTAATAACTGTTAATTAAGTGTTAATAACTTAATTAAGTGTTTTAGTAATGCTAAAAGCTCATGTTTGATTTTGATTTGATTTAAACAATTAAGAGTATGATACTGTATGTTGAGATTTAGCGACTCTTAAAATAGCATTGATTCAAGTAATTAAAATCCTTATTGAGTGAATTAAATCACTTTTCAGACATATTAATTAGAAAAGTACTTTAAATACAATTTAATGACAATTTAATGATGTAATTAGTAATTCATTATTAATTACATTCAACTTCATTTGAAAATTAGATGTTAAATGCACAGTTAAAAAGTGTAAAAAAACAGTAAGATTTCACAGTCAAACCAAAACACTAGACGTTGGAACCAAACTGTTTACACTATAAAGCTTTTTTTCCCCCCACTTCTGCTTTGTTTTGTTTATTGTTAGGACCAAGTAAAAAAAACTCAGTATGCAGTGTATCTGTGTAGATCTCAGACGCTTGTTCATTGTGCTGCAAATAAAAGAGTACTTAATATGAGTTTGAACAAAGGCGCAGGTGTTACAGTGCGAATCGAACACTTGACGTGGAGTCATGCGGAATGCGCAATGATTAATAAACTACACATATGGATGAAAATCTGTGTGGTCTGCCTCACTTGAGAATTGCATGCCGTGGAAAAGCTTTCTCGTTTCTCGCTTTATACTCTCAGTGATGAAAAAGATAAATGGAACGAGATGGAATGGACTTTGGGGGGGGCTCGATTCCCTCCCCTCCTTTGAAAAAGCGTTAAAAGGAAGATGTTTCACATGCATATGCATTATTGAGATATGAATATGCATCGCTCCAACACTCAGCACCTGTCACGCTCACAGTCTTTATTTAGCATGACTGTGTGTATTGCAGTATATGGGTTTCTTTAGGGCTCCAAGTCACAGAGCATTCAGACACTGACCCCTTATAACACTGGCCTACTCCATTATTACATCTATATTTGATAATGCTCTACAGACACTAGGTTTAAATGCTTGATACTGTATGTCTGAGCGTAGCACACAACCCACAGCTAGTGATATAGGAATCGGGTGAAATATGAGTCACTGTATTAGCATTGATTTTTCATTGTCATTTCTAAAAAAAAGTGCTTTCTCTACTAAAAATGTTTAAATGCTCCCATCTGTACTGTACACTTTGTAATTGGTTTAATTAAAGTTCTGTAAAGTATTGTGTTTGGTGGTAGTTTATGTTATGTGGTCTTTTTTTGCATTTATTAAGCCTACACAATTCAGGCTGTTAACAAACCATTAGTCTATTAGCTTAATAAGCTACTGAATAATTGTCAGTTGGGTTTAGGTTTAGGGTAGAATTAGGGATGTAAAATAGTATCATACGTAATAACTACTAATAAACAGTTAAAATCTAAAAAAAAATAGCCAGGTTATAAGACAGTAGTTAATAGCATGGATTGTGATTTAAACTATAATGTCAGAAGATGACTTTTTATGAAACTGTAACAGTACTTTAACTTGTTTTCCCTTTAACTACAGTAACTACAGCCAGACTGAACAGCCCTATTATGCAGATTTGGTAAAATGACAAGAGTTTGATATTTTTAAGAGAAATATTTTATTAAAAAAATTTCACAATAGAGGTCCCTATTATTTTATTTTTGAATACGTTTTAAGGATTTTTCACCTTTGATTGGAAAGGACAGAGGAGGATATAGACAGGAAGGTATTGGGAACAGAGAGAGTGAAGGGTCGACAGAGCAGAGAATCGAATTCCAGTCGCCATGAGCACCACGGTACTATATGTGGCACACTTGACCACTAGGCTATTGGCATTGCTTTAAGGTTTATTAATAAAGTCTTTTAATCTTAGCAGTTAAAATATGTCACCTAAAAGCAAGAAAGTGACTGGTTTGAGTCCCAGCTGGGGCTCCGGTTTGCATGTTCTCTCCAGGTTCATGTGGGAGTCCACTGGGTGCCCCGGTGTCCCCCCACAGTTCAAAGACATGAGCTATAGGTAAATTAGATGGACTAAATAGTCCGTAGTGTATAATTGTGTGTGTGCATGTGAATGTGAGAGTGTATAGATGTTTCCCAGTGCTGGGTTGCAACTGGAAGGGCATATGCTGTGTAAAAAACAATACCGGAGGAGTTGGTGAATTATTCTGCTGTGGTGACCCCTGATAAACAAGGGACTAAGCCCAAGGAAAATGATTGAATAAATGTTATACATTCTTAAGTCTCATTCTCATTGTTGAGTGATAAATGTAGATGCTTAGGCTGATTTAAAAGGGTTACATGATTTACAGTAATTACAATAACATTTTGCTTAGAACTTTTGTAGTTAGGTACCAAAAATGACATGATAACGAAAAAAGCAAACTTTATTTTTGAGCCTTCACTTTTAATTTTTTCTTCTGAACATTAATTTATACAGTGTGAGATAATAGGAATAACAGCAGAGTGTTTAATTAGTCTCCAGACAGACCACTGAAGAGCTTGCGCCTCCAGGAAGTGGCGTCCTTTGCAGCACAATCCCTCTGAGATCCGCAGGCTTTTACTGAGTCTGTATGACTGTGTCCTCAAGTTGTTGGTTTTGACCTGATTTACTCAGAATCAACAAAGAGCAGAGCTGCCACACTGCCGCGCTGAATCTCAAACAGACGCAGAGGTGACAAGCACTGTGTAAGAAACAACAGTGGGCAGGTGTGCATGTCGGATTGACAGTCTACTCTCCATGTGGCTCATATTCATGTGTGGACATTTTTGCACATGGTCTACCTGTGTGTTGGTTGTTGCTAACTGATTGATATATATATATATATATATATATATATATATATATATATATATATATATATATATATATATATTTTTTTTTTTTTAAATGCCACAAATGTTGTGTCCATGATGGCTGTCAGTCAGTTTGTGGCAGCTCTGTGGCAGTGTTTTGATGGCTGTTGTAAAAAAAAAAAAATGTAACACTGAGACCATGGTAAGAGACTTATAATGATAGAAAATGAAAAGAAAAATGTATCACTTGTGCACTCATCTAACATGTTTGCTGTTGGTTTAACCCTGTAAGGCTCACTGTTGCAGAACACTCAGCTGCTGCACCTGGCACCGTTTGCATTTCACATCTAACATCTAAATTAATGCTTAGGACTGTTTAACTTACTATATTTTGATTCAATTATATTATCTATAATGGAAAAGTAACCATATGAAATAAAGTCACAACAGTATTTTACCAGAAATTCATCTGGCCATTACATGTGTATGTGTTTTACTGCTTATTGGCTAATGCAGTTGACCGCAAAGGGTACCTTTGACCAATGAAAAAGCTTTCGACACGGCCCTTACCTTTCTTTTTCTTTTATATTTTTTTCCTTTTCTTTTTTTTACCATTTCTCTAATCTGCAGATATCATATCCTCAAAAAAAATTCCATTTAGGCGAAAGTGACATGTTGGATGTTTATTCAGGATGATATCTTCTAAATGCAAGTTATGTCACATTTGGCAATTTTCTGTAAGGACACTCGCTTCAACTGTAGATATCCTTAAGCCTAGATGACAGATTCTGAAATCTAAAAAAAACTTTTCATCTTTAAATTTTCATTTAACAAAGACTTTTAATATTTAAATGTTTAATATTTCACTAATTATTTTACTGAATTTAGAGATTGAATTGGTGTCACAGTACAAATATCTTGAAATTGTAATTGATGAAACACTTTCTTTTAATTCTCACATTCAGAAATTAGTAAAAAAAAAAAAATCAAAAGTGATTTTAGGCTTCTATTTTAGAATTAAGAACTGCCTTTTTTTGGTTGGTAAAAGAAGCTGGTTGATAGAACATTTAAGTTGATATTGGTCTATGGTGATGTTGTCTATATGCATGCTTAGTCTCAGAGTCTGCATGCATTGGATACTGTTTACCATGGTGCATTAAGATTTATAACTAATTTTAAATCCCTTACTCATCATTGTGTGTTGTATACTAGGGTTGGTCTGCTTTGTCCATTCATAGGCTCAAACATTGGCATATCTTTGTTTCCAAATCTAAATTCATCATATCTACAGAATTGCATATGTAAAAAAAACTGTTCTTAGCTATGCCCTTCGGTCACAGGATTTTCATTTACTGTCTGTTCCTAAAGTGCAAACTGAGATGGGAAAAAAAAGGCTTTTAAATACACAGCACCTTTTGCATGGAGTATTCTACAAACAAGGTTGTAGTTTAAAGAATTGAATTTACTAAAGGCTTTTTTTAAAAGAGTATAAATGATTTAGAAATTGAAATGAGGGCTTTTAGATGTTTTGAATAGTTTGTTTGTCAATGTGTGATTCATGTTACTGCCAATTGTTTTTTGTTTGTTGTCTATTAGACCCATGTCACATGTATATTGTCTAATCTTGGCCAGGGCGCTCTTGTAAAAGAGATTTTTAATCTCAATGTGTCTTTCCTGGTGAAATAAAGGTTATATTAACTGATTGAATAGAGTATCATTGGGGTCTTACAAAGTCTTTAAATGTCTTAAATTTCAATAAAAAATAAAATAATAAAACTTTAAGCCTTAAAAGGTCCTAAATTCGCTAAAATATAGTCTTGTAGGTCTTAAATCATTTTAAACGGGTCTTAATTTTTCTATGTGCAAGTAAAGCTACCCAATCGTGCCAACACCCAATGACCAATAATATCAAAACTTTTTTTTTTTTTTTTTTTTTTTTTATTGCAAAGAGATACAAAAACTGCTGTTAGACATCAGGTAAAGAAAACTAAAGCTCCACATTCCTTTAAATGATCTTCCATTCCAATACAGAACCTATTCCAGAAGTAACCGGCCATAAGAAAAAAAATCCTTAGTGTTTAGCTCTGTTTAAATTTTCATTCCTTATGGTCTTGAAGAACCCTTTTAAAAACAACATTCACTTATTGCATCCCTCTGAATGTAAGAATAACTTAAGGTTAAATTTAGATGGTAGGAATCAGGTTTGGATTATATTTTTGGACAGGAATGATGTTGCTGGATAAACAAAATGTTTGTATTGAGGACTGCATCTGAATCTGCAAAATCAGGAGGTGCACTGACATCCAAATGCCTCAAGCTCATGTGTGGACACCTTTGCACATTCGGCCACTGATAAAAAAGGCCCATTTTGTGTCTGTCTGTCATTCTGTGGCAGCTCTGGGTTCCTGCCATAGTGGACCCTGCCTGAGGGAATTATGGAAGTTTGTGTTTTGATGGCTGTTGTGAGACAGGAAAGCAATAGAACGAGACCGTCTCAGAGGAGTTAACACAGATGCTCACCTGTCAGTATCAGAAGCGAGGGAAAGTTGTGTGTATGTGCTTGCGTGTTCTTGTATGGAGTGAAGTCAGTGATCAGGAACAGCTAGACAGATCCTAGAGCATACCGAGTGGTCATGCCACCCTGTCTGGACCTGTTCTGCTAGTCTGTGATAAGAAAAGAGAAAGTGTTTTTTTTTTTTTTTTTTTAGATCAATCATAAGAGAGCAGGTCTTCTCAGTAGAGAGCTTGTTTTGAGGCTGTTCTTGCATTGATTTGGAATAAAATGAGGTAGTATTTCTCAGTAGACGGGAGGTTTGAAATGATAGTTCACGCAGCAACTCAAATTCTGTCATTTTCTTTATGTTGTTCTAAGCCTGTATCGCTTTCTTTCATCTGTGAAGCACAAAGGAAGAAAGATGGGAGACTGTGTCGTTTGCTCTTTTTCATGCAGTTAAAATGGACATTTTACACAGATTTTGAAAGGTTATTGCCTGGTTATCTTGTTATTATGTTTCGGAAAACTTGTTAATTCTATTAAGTATGTGTTCAAATTTTCATCAGTTTATTTAAGGTTTGTTTTTGTGAGGTTTATACCTCTCAATTAAATTCAAATTGTTTATGTTCTGATCAAATGTGCTTGGTTGTATACTTTATTAATAATGTCATTTTTGTAATGCATTGAGCCACATTCATTCTGATGGTGTATATCTACAGGAGGAACACATTAATTGCTTTCAAATACTAATGCAAACATAGTACCCACTTCTAATGATATCACTCAATTGAATGGCCGTTATCAGTGGATATTAGCTGATAGATATGGGCCAGTAGGGGCCTTCTAGACATAATGGTAGGCTCAGAAGGGTGTTATCATCCATCCACATGGTTAATCAGGTATACTAATAGAGAAGACTCCAGATCCAGATCTGTTTTTACATTACTGTAACAGTTGGATTTACAGTTGGGGTAGGGATAGACGTTAATAAAAATACATTTAATGGGAAATTTAATGCATAATATAAATAATTTTCATGGTTAATCAGCTATACTATTAGAGAAGACTCCAGATCTAGATGTGTTTTTACATTACCCTGACGATTGGGTTGAGGGTTGGGGTAGGGATAGACGTTAATAAAATACAAGTAATGGGAAATTTAATAAATAATATAAATAACTCTTGTTAACTTCCAGCCACAGCAATATGTGATCTATAGCTGATTAACTATGTCGATGGATGAAAACAGCCTTCTGAGTCAACCAGTAGGCGCAGAAGGCCCCTACTGGCCCATATCTATCCATTAAATCAAGTGATAACATTAGAATAGGCTAAACATAGTCTGTATTAGTACATTGTAGGGCACTATATTTATGACATGCAGGCATTGTATGACAAAGTTTCAGATGACTGTTTTATAGTCTACTTCAGCTAGTAAAGCTGTCACATTTTGGACCACATTAAATAAGATTATAAATAATATATAAATTATTTTAAATAAATCAAATAAACTCTGGGTGCTCCGGTTTCCACCTCTACTCAAAGACATGGTCTCTAAGTGAATTGGGCAAACAAAATTGTCCACAGTGTGTCAGTGTATGTTAGGGCTGCATTATATTTTTCTGTGTTAAATATTGCCATATAAATAGAGTTTAGATAGTTGGAAAGCTCTATTTGACGGATTTCAGGGGAGTCTAAAAGTAATCAGGTACTGAAATTAACGTTTGCAATGCAAAAATACTTAGATCAAGAAAATTTTTTTATTTTTATTTTTTAATTCAGATGAAATAAGGAAAAATTAAGAATTTTTCCTTAAAACAAGTTAAATTATCTGCCAGTGGGCTACATGAAATAATCTTGTTTTCGACTAGAAACAAAAAAAATAATAATTCTAAGTAAGAAAACTTTTTTTTGTTGCATAAATCATATAAATTCCATATAAAGTGATTAAATACAAATCTGTAGCTCCTGGTCAACTATAATCCACTTAACATTAACATTGCAAATCTTTGCGATGTGACTATTTCGGATACGCACATTGTACATATATGAAATATGTGCAGTTCTAGTGTGTGTGTGTGTGTGTGTGTGTGTGTGTGTGTGTGTGTGTGTGTGTGTGTGTGTGTAAATGAGTGTGTATGGGTGGTTTTCAGTACTGGGTTGCTGCAGGAAGGGCATCTGTTGTGTAAAACATATGCTGGAATAGTTGGTGGTTCTTTCCGCTGTGGCGACCCCTGATAAATAAGGGATTAAGCTGAAGGAAAATGAATGAATAAATCAAATAACAAATAAAGAAAACCACTCACCGAAAATATGTGTGCACAACATGCTACAGTAGGTTATTTGATAATTGTAAGAAATAAATCACATAAAGTTTTATTTTGCCACCTACTGGCTGTTGTAGTGTCATATACTTGTCATCTTAACTAGCTATAGTATCTTTACAAAAATCTGTTTATTTTTGTTCTTGAAAAAGAATATCCTAAGAATATAGCTATATTTTTCCAGTATCACAGTGTTTTTCCCCTCTGATTCTAACATTCCTGTGATTTCTCAACAAGAAAAATACTAAGAGATTGATTATGTTGTTTAGAAAAGTGAATTTGCCACAATTCCCTCAGCCATTGTATTAGAAACATTGAAGCAGAAGGATTAACCACTGTTCTGTAATTGAATCTGCAATAGTGTTTGTATTAAGGCATGTGGGAATGCAGTAAATAACTTTAAATGATTATTGTTTTAGTTTCTGAACTTTTGAACAGTTTTCAAGCATCAAAAAGAACACAAAATCATTGTGAAACTATTATAAATGAGGACCAACCACCTCATGCTCTCTGTTCAAAGTTGTCTTAAATAAAACAATAGCTTTGTGTGAAAAACAGACTAAAATTTAATGAAACTGAATCTAGGTCATGAAAGTTGAATCGATCAGAATTGGATCTATGAACTGGATCAACTGATTTATATATATATATATATATATATATATATATATATATATATATATATATATATATATATATATATATATATTATGGAAGTTAATAAGTTTTTAATTCAGGGATATATTCAATATATATTCAAATTCTATATAGAAAGAGATGAGATGTATAAACCTCTAAATGCGTCCTAGATTTTTTTTTCTTTTAAAATGAGGATGTTTATCAGACTCCAATGTGGGTTTTAGTAATATCACTTTTATGGCAAAGAAAAAGTCCTTTTCATGGTCTTTTAAGTAAAATAACTCAACATAAACAAAGGAGTCTGAGGAAGAATATTAATTTTCGTCGGAAATTTTAGACAGCACTTAGAGGATTTTGCATTTGAACTCTTAATATCTTCTTTTGTATTAAACATAGAAGAGACTCAAGCATGTTTGGAACAAGTCCACGATGACAGAATTCTTTCACAAATTGGACATTGATCCTAAACCCTATGAATACGTCAAGAAAATTGTCATTGAGTCTAACCTGTTCAAATAAAAAATGTAATAGTGGGAAAGTCATGTAAATTTGTACATTATATATCGTTATTACAAAAAAAGGTTGCACAGGTACTAATTAACATGTATTAACAACACAATACAAATCCCTTAATGCTAAAAAATTTGCCATGAGGTTGTGTTGGTAACATGACTAATTTCAGTGAATAATGGGTAACATTTTTGATCTATTTATATGATCCTAAGACTTCAAAGCACTGATTGGACCATTTTCAATGTACTTCTGTGTTCTTTTTGATGTTTCAAAGCTGTTCTGTGTTCCACAGGTTAAAAATGTTAAATTACGTCAATTTTCTTTTATGAATGCACTCTCAAGAACCATGTCTTCCAAGCTGAGTGCTCGTGTCGAGACAGTGCTTTCATTGATTCAGAAAAAGAAAGCAGCTATAATAATACTGTATGTCTCTGTAGACAGGAGCTCTAAAGGTCATGTGTTAAATAAAAGAGTTTTTAAACTGAACGCTGATTTGCATGAGCTGTTATACAAGGGTCTTTTGTTATGCCCTCATATGACTGTAGTCTTGTTTAACGCTGCTTTTGTCACATGTTAGTTGCTTTCTAAAATTGATCCTGATGTCTGTGTCTCCTTAGGTTGCAGAGGGAAGTTGTGCGGATTTGGAGCGGTGTGTGAGAGAGACCAAGCTGACCCATCTAAAGGAGAGTGTGTGTGTAAGAAGATTGTGTGTACATCTGTGGTGGCGCCAGTGTGCGGATCTGACTCCTCCACCTATTCCAATGAGTGTGAGCTGGAGAAGGCTCAGTGCAATACACAGAGACGCATCAAGGTGATGCGCAAAGGCCCCTGCGGTAAGTCTAGTCACATTCGATACGCAAGCTGGACTTGTGATGACTTTTGTTGTAAGATTAAACTGAAAACTCACTCAGAAGAGTCCTTCATGGATCCTTACTTTCCAAACTTTTCTCCCTTGCTGTGGAACATAATAATTTTTTTTCTAGAAAAAGTCCTGCTTAGTTTAGTTTAGTTTAGTTTAGTTTAGTTTAGTTTAGTTTAGTTTAGTTTAGTTTAGTTTAGTTTAGTTTAGTTTAGTTTAGTTTAGTTTAGTTTAGTTTAGTTTAGCTTAGTTTGGGTGACACCGTGGCTCAGTGGTTGCCTCACAACAAGAAGGTTGCTGATTCGTGTTCCGGCAGGGTCAAATGTCGTTTTTGTGTGGAGTTTGCTTCTTCTCCCCGTGTTTGTGTGAGTTTCCTCTTGGTGCTCCGGTTTATAGGTGCGCTATAGGTAAATTGAATAAGCTTAACTGGCCATAGTATATGTGTGTGGGTATGGGTGTTTTCCAGTGCTGGGTTGGAGCTGGAAGGGTATCCGCTGTGTAAAACATATGCTGGATAAGTTGGCGGTTCATTCCACTGTGGCGACCCCTAATAAATAAAGGTACTAAGCTGAAGGAAAATGAATGAATGAATGAATGAGTTCAGTTTAGATTGGTTTGGATTGGTTAGATTAGGTTATGTTAGGTTATGCTTAGTTTAGTTTAGTTTAGTTTAGTTTAGTTTGGTTAAGTTAAGTTAAGTTAAGTTAAGTTAAGTTAAGTTAAGTTAAGTTAAGTTAAGTTAAGTTAAGTTAAGTTGGGTTAGGTTAGGGTAGGGTAGGTTAGGTTTGGATTGTATTGGTTTGGTTAGGTTAGGTTAGGTTAGGTTAGGTTAGGTTTAGTTAGCTTTACTTTGGTTCGGTTTACTTTACTTTAATTTGGTTAAGTTAAGTTAAGTTAAGTTAAGTTAAGTTAAGTTAAGTTAAGTTAAGTTAAGTTAAGTTAAGAGTCAAGCATTGTTTCCCAACCATGTTCCTGAAGTCACACCAACAGTACACATTTTCAACTTCATCCTAATCAAACACAGCTTAACCAACTCATTAGAACATTTGAAGAGACTCCAAAACCTGAAATAAATAGGTCAGATAAGGGAGATATTTAAAATATGGATTGTTGGTGTGTTTTAAGGAACAGGGTTGGGAAACGCTGGTTTAAACTACAGAATATTTTATAAAATGTATGAATTAATCTATCAGACTATTTGCCAAAATAAATATATTTTACAAGAATATTTTACAAGAAAAAAGGCTAATGGTATTTAAAAAATAACATTTAGTGAGGTACTTTTTATTTTATTATTTTATTACAGTTTATTGATATTTTTATTTATCTATTTAAAATAATTGTTTATTGTACATATATGGGATTTAAAGTCTTGACACATTTTCAATGACTCACACTTGCTTTTTTTAAAAGCATTTTAAGCATTTTTGATACACATCTCAAACACCTGTTTTTCCACTTGTTATTATACCTTTCCACATTTTTGAATCCTGATATGAACAGACAATCTGTGACATAAAGAATACAAGTCTGTTCATCACGTACGTTCCAACCAATTTCATCCTATGAATGATAACTACGTTTTCTCGTGCCTGTGGACCGGTCCAGCGTGAAGCATAATTTTGTGATTTGCCAGAACATGTTGTACAAACCCTTCAAAAGAGGTGTAATTAGCCACATCACATGCTGTCCTGCAGGAAATGATCAGGCCTGAGGAATGAGAGCTCCGGCCTAGCAGAACTCCAGCCTTCGTTCAGAAACGCATTAAAGATCACACTGTCCCGGTGTGTTAATGCAGTTGAACTTCGGGCTCCATGCTAATAGACGGCGGCTCCACGGCAGGGCTTTAATGGGCAGGAGCCTCCCTGCTATTGCGCTAATGAAATTGAGAGTGTGGCTATCAGGGGTCACATCTCTCTCGCTCAAATGGGATCAGCAGTCTTAGATAAGGGCCAGATCTGTGTTTCTCCTGGGCAGAAAGGGTGAGACTGAAGCTGGGAGTTAAGTTAGAGGCTGTTGTTTGTTTATTTTTTTGGCAGGTTTTAGTTGAATGTGTATTTAAAATCAAGCCAAATTAACCTGTAATAAAACTTTTATTCTTGATACATAAAATAGTAACAGAGACACCAATATATATTACAGATATCTTGGATGGCCTGGAAGAGAACACAAACAGAGCCAAAAATTAGCCAAAAAGGGACTAGACTTTACTTGAATGGTGTGTTTATAGGACATATTCATAAGTACATTCATAGACTATTCAGAAATCATAAAACTTTTATAATCATCATGAAATATCTCATATAAAAATGTCATATGATTGAGATTTTATGCATGCTTATGACAACTGCCCTTAAGTGTCATTCACTCAGTTATGCCATTTTAAATGCTAAGAAGACATTGTTTGAGATATCTTTGTTATGAAACCCTGACATAAATAGACATCATAACCTGTCTTTGTCTTTGTCATGACTACTTGATATTATAAAGACAACAAAACCAGTCAATGTCTTTGTCTTGACAAGTTGACATTACCAACAAATACAGTTTAATGACAAATGCATTTTGTTTCATTGAAAAAAGTTGATCATAAATATATTGAAGACAATTATTTAGCACAGATTAATGACTAGCAATATTGTATTGGTTATGTCAAGTTGTCATGATATAAACATGTTGTGATGTATTTGTTTATGTAAAGTTTTCATACGAAAGACAAATCAAACAGTGAGTACATATACACATACATATAATACCAATAATCCAATTTTAATACGATTAAGACATTACCATGTAAACAGCTATTCTTAATTAATATAATACAATTCAGGTCACAATAGAACTAAACTAAAATTTAATTAAGACATGTGGATTGTGCCTATTTTAGTCGCATTATTGAAGTGCAGTACAGACATGTAAACAACTTAATCAAACTATTACCATCATGTAGGATTTTCGCCACATTTTGCGCCAGAATATTTCATACACACATGGGTTTTTTGACACAATTCTCTGCACCTACTGAATCAGTAAAGGACCACAGACACCTGCAACATGAAATGCTTAGGTTTTTTCCCATATGACTTGCTGTATCAAATTCTATTAAAACAACACTCTTCCAGCAGGTCATACATCCAATATCTCGTTTGTCATGGGGGCATGCATAAAATGTTCCTGAATTTAATTTGCTGACTTTAACTGCCAAACTGCAGTTAAAGTCGGCAAATTAAAAATAAAACACCTGAAATTACATAATTGTATGTAATTTATCTGAATAACTTTGCAGAAAACGTGGATAACGTGGTGACACAATGACGTTAATGGAATTATGTGCTAAACAGGTAAAACAGGATCATAAAAGGAAAATAAAAACTCATGTAAACACCTTAATCATATTATAGACTCATTTAGATTAAGGCAAATATTTGATTACTGATGTCCATGTAAACATAGTAAGTGTCATCTCTCCATTTAAATTTACATAACTGAACTTAATAACACTTAATAACAGTATGCATAATACCTCCTTCATTCACGACATGTCATGTTATAGTTATAAAGGTCATGGCAGTATTATAAACATCCCCTATAATTAAACTATTACCAAAAATGTTTTTTTTTAATGGAGGTGATTATTTGATTAAGTAATGAATGTTCATATTTACTATTGTCATCCTTGATTAATCTAAGTTGAGAGTAAAAATTAAAGTCAAAATTAATATAATTAACAAAACATTTGAAAGTTAAACAGGATAACATGTATAGCTGGTAAGTTTCTCAATTCAAGCTGCATTGGCAGGAGTGCCAAAGGGTTAATTTGGACCCCCGGGCACAAGATAAGAGGTGAGAAATGCACCGAAGTGGCGCGTGTTTTCAGAGATGAGCAGGGGAGCGTGGGTGCTCTGATAATATTGAACTCTAGTGTGTAAACAGAGTCTCCAGCTGTTTGTGCAAGTGAGTCAGTCAGGCAGTCAGTCATTCATAGAGTGAGAGTGTGTGAAGCTCATTCCAGTCTGACCGTATGCTGGAGCTCATCTGGATTGGCAGTAGCGCAGCGGAGCATCGGGCCTGAGCGATTGATCAATAGAAGGATTGATCATATGTGTGCAGAGCACGTCTGGAATTACTGTGATTGCCAGGAGCGCTCTCTTTTCTCACTCTGTCTTTTTTATTTATTTATTTTTTATTTTATTATGTCTGTTCACCTCCAGCCTGATGAAAAGCGCTCTTGAGTACCCGCAGCACGAAAGAGGTAAAAACCTGTGCATCAAATATTCACTCCCGAAACCAGGCCTACAACTTAAGCTAGCCGCTGAGGCTGAAACTGTCGGCTTCTGTTGTCTAAATGAGGTTATTCTGCTGTACAGGAGAGCGGGGGTGGAAAAGCCTTAACCTCAGGGTATCATGGGAAGCTGCTTAATGGAGGAATCAATATGTTTGTCCCGTTATTGACGGCTGAAACTGTGTTCCTTCACTTGGGAAGTATGGCTCATTTCTCCCATATTCTTTACCTGCTGTAACTCCAGGTATCGATGCTGTTGGATGCATTTGGGTCGTTTTTCTCCTTCAGTTGTTTCTCATGCTGTCCAACGTCTGATGAGCTACATGCGAGTTTCATTGTCCTGTATTCATGTCAGAGCTGAAGTTCATCCAAGCACATAACGCTTGCTGAAGCCATGAGAGATTGTTGATTCATGATCGTTCTGCAAACACATCTCAGTCAATATTAAAGAAACTCTCTGAGTTTACCCTGAGGCGAAGCAGCATTGGGGATACACTGTTTGAACGCATTATAACAGTGATCCATCTGAGAAGAATAGGACAGAGTGTTTTCAAAGAAATGTGTGATTAATAAAGCTTGGATGTAGATGAAAGTGGGCTTTAATTAAAGCTTTGCTGAAAGGTGTAAAACGACTGTGGTACTAGTGGAATTAACTTGTGTTGCATAAAATAATTATTTTTTTATAATTTATATAATCTAGAAGATATATTGATGGGTTGAAGTAAATAAAAATAAAGTAGAAATGCTTATAACATTTAGTTTTGGCTTAGTTAAGGTATCCTTTGTTATTTAATTATTGATTTATTTATACTTATTCACCATTATTACTCATTATTGTTTTTTCACTATTATTATTAATTATGTATTATTACACATTATTTTGTTATTTTGTTATTGTATATATAATATTTTATTTAATTCACTGAAATATCAAATATTTGACAAATAATTAATCTACTATCGGTGTATCCAAAATGATTTGTACATGTTTTTGTAAATGACACACCATTTTTAACCGCCAAAAATTATTGGTCCGAATATATAATTTTCTGTTTTTTGGCCATGAGAGAAAACATTCCAAAAGTATGAGGTGGGAAAAAAGCTATGCTGTGCTATGCTGCACTGTCTAGCAGTATTTGACTGGTTTCACTCTCCCTTCAGCCATATTCACATGCGTGGTGTGAATTGGCTTCCACACTGGACCCGGAAAGCTCTGCTCTATGAAAAACTTTCATTTCAATGGCTACTATGATCAAGGGTGGTTTGTCATCTTGCTGGCCAAGGCACAAAAGCAGCGGAGCGCACCATTGACCTGCTGTCAAAACGTATATTAGCTTAAAATTCCACTCATATTTGGATGAACACACAGAAAAGCAAATAATGCACCAACAGGATAAGTTTTTATGTAATATACTTGTTCTTGCTGCTTGCAATAGCACCATTGTGAGTCATTCCAATGCTGGTAAAGTTAGGCATCTTGACTGCTAAAATTTTGCTTTGTAAAAAAATATTATGTTAATTTTTTGTAGTTTTAGTTTGAAAAAATGTCAATTTTAAAAAATTTAAAAAGGTGACCTGATTTTATTGAGCAAAGAAAATCAATAAGTAATTTTTACAAAGTATATTTGGTTTCCATTTTTGGCTAAGTTCATCAGTAAGTTGATGTTTTATCCCTGAAATGTTCAATATGACGATGCATTTCTAATATAAGTAATGATTTGGTTGGGTTTAAATCCCTTCAGTTGAAGTACATCTTCAAATGGTATGTGATTGAAAGCATAAATCATGCTTTGTCATCAATCTATGAATAAGTTGCTTATATTTTCATTTTCTGAATCAGATAAAAAGCCACATTTATCACTGAGGCAATTCACTCATCCACTTCTATCTCCATTATTAGACACATAGTGTGAAAACGCCCTGTTTGGTTGATTTTTCTCCGTGATGTCTCGTTATTCAGGCACAGCCAGGGTCTTGGTGACACCTCCACGGCCACTGGGTTCGGCAGCCGCCGCCGGTGGCACGTATCCAGCCCTGCCTCGTGCAAATGAGTTTTGCGCTCACCCTGTTCCACCCCTGTGTCGGCTCTTGTGCTCGTGCGTGGAGACACTCGCCACAACACATTCACCTGTCTCCGTGACAGGAGACTCAATTCACACTCATCTGCGGCTTCTTGGCTTCCATACTCCTTCTGTAGAAAAAAAAAACCCTGTGGTTGCTCGCGCTCAGACTAAATTTAGCTGGGGTTACATACGACACAGACTGGACCTGTCCACCAGCGCACAATTATAGCCAGATCGACACTCTCCTTCAATAATGGAGTTCTTCAAATGAATTCTGGAAGCAGATGCTCTGATCTAGCAACATCTGTCAAAGTGAAGTTGTTTATTTTTCTTCTGAAAATGCACTCAGCTGTAAACCAATGTGATATATTCTGAAAAATGTTGCTAATATGCTTCAGTATGATGTCACTAGAGGTCTACAGAGGGCTGCATAGGACATTAAACCAACCTAATCTGTACTCCAAATATTTAGACCCCCAAAATTAGATTTTAAATGAGCCTCCATGTTGTGTTAAATCTAATCTTTGAAGCCCAGATTTTGAAGTGATGGCAGAAGATCTAGACTCCCTCACAGAAGCTATTGGCCAAGGGACAACCAATAGAAAGTCTGATTGATGTAAAATAACCAATCGAAATTAATTTAACTCCATGGCATACAGGAAAATGTAATGTTTTTTTTTTTTGCAATACCATATTATCAATGGTTGTGATTGTATGGCTCAAGCTAAAATTATGGAAGTCTTTATAAACATTTTTACTTAGTCCTGGTATATGCTGATCATCATAATTGCAAATCTGATGTAGGATTTAGGATTTAGTGCCACAATGGCACTTTCCAGGCAGACCATTAAAGAACAAAACACACAGGCCTCCCAGAGGTCCTGTAGAACTTAACAAATCAGATGAAAATTTTAGATTAAACTTTGTTTTTAATTATATGTCCCTTATGCATCAAACAATCAGCCAGCAGTGATTGGAAGTTGTCACTTGTCTTATAGCAACCACAGCTACTCTATATAGGAACACCCAGATGTCAATGTGAATATGATCAGTGCCATCGCCAGAGCTTCATTTAGCTACTTATCGCCTGGAGAATGAGGATACTTCTTACACAAAATCTCTTTCTCTTGCTCTCCTCCTCTCTGTCTCTCTCTCTGTGTGTGCAGTCCTGTACTCACTTGCGAAGAGGGGAGGATGTAGTGTCGAAGTGAGATAAGGCAGATTACAGCAGGACAGGCACATTAAAAAGGCACATTTTCCACGCTCTCGCTTCTAATACCAGATGGGAGCTTTTTACAACTTATTCATGTATTCATGCATTTGACTGGCCTGAATAATGCATTGTTATTTTTAACCCGTGCCGCACTTGAGTGGAGTATTGAGAGTGACAATCAGGGACTTAGCAACCATTATAACGTTTCTGCCACTTGAAATTTCCCAGAGTTACTTCCCAATTTTGGGCCAATGATGATTGCGGTTTAAGAGCTTCATTTAGTGGAAAGAGTGTTGAGAATAAAAATTATAGGCAGATCCCTGAAAGTTTTACATCCAGCGTTTGCATCAGTTGTAGATCGATTGATCATGATTAAATGATCTAATTAATATTCATGAACAAGCTGATGGTTTCATTTTACTGTCCCTGAAAATGGTTCATTTCAATAACTTTGTAAAGAAGCAGGTTTTAAAAAATAAATAAGAATGTGATGTCATCAGCATCATACACATCATACACTGTGTGTAAATATGACACTTTTTATTATATTTTTGTACTTTCTTGTCACATGATTTTCACAGATGCACACTAAAAATGCCTGGTTAGTTTAACCCAGTTCTAGGTGTAATTGGGGCTAAACCAACTTCTGGGGTATTTTATTTCAGTTAAATTAATAGGACCAATTTTAACCAAGTGTTTGGGTTAGTCCATATTTGACCCAATTTGGGTTTAAATAATCCAGCGTTTCTTACTCACATGTGAAAAATGAACACAAGTATTTCTAGGCTAGTTTCTATGCTGGGAGCCCAGTCAAGACCAGCTGTGTTCAGCTTAAACCAGGCAGGCCAAGCTGGTTGTAGCTGGTTTTAGCTGGTCATTTTCCAGCCTGACCATCTCAGACCAGTATGGAAAAGCCAAAACCCTCTACAACCTGGTCTACCAGCTAAAACCAGCCAACCAGCCTAGGTTATTTATTTATTTATTTTTTATTTTTTAATCCCTATAGAATCAAAACCACTGGAAAGGTGTGTGAGATTTATTGTGCTGTAACTATTTCAGTTAAAACAATATGTGTTACTCTGCATTTCCCACATCTATACTGTACTTCAACCATGCGCCTACACTGATATTTGATGACCACACATTATGCGTCAGGACACACTCTGTGCTTTTGAAAGTAAATCATAACGACATCTTAAAGAAACAATCACAGCTGATTGGGTATGATTATATTTTGCCGATGAAAACAACATCTGAATGCGCTCTGGTACTTAAATGCATGCGCTCGCTGTGCCAGATAATGATTATTGACTGTTACATCCAGCTCCCTGTTTGTGTAGCACACAGTCAGACACATTCCCACAAACCAGTAGCACACAACCACTGCCCTTCCCATCATCTTGCGGATAATAAGCTGCTGTTTGTCCTTATACTTACCCCTTCCTTTTTCTTATTCGGTTTTCCTCCTTCCAAAAGAATAGCACCACTAAACAAGATGAGTTCATTTCGGCTCATAATTACATTTCGCTACGACGATGTCCTTCTTTTCAAAGACCTTTCTTGAAGCACGTACACAAACACATGCCACTTTACCTGCGCACACATTCGAGAATGCACAAGTACAAAGCCATTCATGAAGACCCGCCGGTGTCCACTCAAGGCCCTTTGCGGTAATCACAGAGGTGTCTGCCCGACCTCTCTCAATTTAATACAGGAGAGAACAGCTCTTCCCATCAGCCAGCAGGGTTCTGGTGACAAAGAGATGCTTCACATGACTCTCTCAGGAGCTCTTATTTTCTCCACGGAGCACACAGGTGCAGAACAGACCAGCCACTTTAAGATATTTCTTAAAAAAAAAAAAAAAAAAACATGGTTAAATTCTAATACAGAGACTAGAATATTCCGATTTACCCGTTCTAATTTCATCGGTTGCATAGTAAAGCTGAATTATTTACATATCTTATATAGTCAGGATATACATACACCACCCATATTTGCCATTTTAACACTTATGAGTATCCAAGTCTCTTTTTTCCAGCTGCTGCTAAACCACTTGAAAATCTAATTCTAGTCTCTCCCGACAGACTGTATATTATCAACTTGCAGAACGCATGAATTCCAGCTGATAAATGTGTTTGTGTGTTTGAAGGGACTCGCTCGAAGGAAAAGAAAATGATTAGCGTCAAATGTGCCTGCTGATTGTACTCAAAATTTGTTTGGAGGGGGGAAAAAAAGAAAACATATTTTTTTGGGATATTGCTTTTAGACGAAACAAACAATTCCATCTTTGTCATTATGTTTGAGTAGTACTGCAGTAACAGAGCACCGTGAGGAAAGATCATTATGTAAGCCGCATGTGGTCTTCAAAATAAGGCTTCCTGCCCTTTTCTTTGGCCGCTATCATTAACTTTTGACCTGTGGAAAATCCCACAGCAGCCGCGCTGAATCTCTTTCGGTGACTGGTTGAACCTTCGCTATTGTTAATTAGGTTCGCTTGCTGGAGTTAGGTGCTGTTGTTAGACAAACATAGCTCCTAATTGGGGATTTTAACAAACCTCTAACATTAAGCATTTAACTTCAAATTGTACCTTCACTGTTGTAAAAAATGAGTTTCTCGTACAGTGCTGCTGTATATAGTTTTTGCCCACTGATTAAATGTTTTACCTAGCAATTGAAACAACATGCAGAAATAAATACAAAAACAATCAGCAACCACTTAGTAACTACTCAGAATGTCCAAGCAATGCTCTGGCAAGCACATCCTAATAACTACCCTGCATTGCCATTGCAACCTACCAGGACACAATGGTACTGACTATTAACAAATGCAAAAACTCGTTGCAACCACCTAGACCACCACAGTAGCCACTTAATAATGCACTGACAACCAATCAAAACAGCCTAACAAATGCTTCGAACACCCCAACATTGCTCTCACAACCAATTATAATATCACTGATAATATAATTGGTTGTGAGAGCTATGTTGGGGTACTGAAACTACCCAGAACATACTAGCAATGCCACAACAACCACCCAGACTATGATAGGAACCACTTTTAGGGTTAATAAAAAAAACTGTCCTCTAGCTGCTATCCAGAACATCCTAGCAATGCCCTAACAACTATTTAGGACAACAGTGCAAAACATCCTAGCATTACCATTAAAAACACCCAGAACAACCATTCCGAAGCACAAAGACACGACCACTACCAAGCAATGGCTAAAAATAAAACAACAAGTAAATAACGGAGAGAATGTGGTAAAATCTGAAAATGTGGTAAAAAACATAAAAAACAGGGGGCTTTTTTCTGGATTGCTTTTCAAAACACTGTCCGTTGTATTTCGGAAAGTGGGTGGGTGCTGATCAATCACTACTATCGGTTGGGTTTAGTGAAGAGGGTGGTGGGTCAGTCAGTCGACTGCTGCCTCTGGTGGATTTAAGTGAGAAGAGCAGGCATGAATGGCACTTGCGAGAGAAATTTGAGATCTCAAATGCGTACACAGAGGAATCTGGTGGATTCACGAAAACAAAAACGGCAAAAATGTTCTAGCAAGCCTGTTTTACAATTTCAGGTCTAGAATAGCTGTTTTTTGGAATTTTTAATTAATTTATTTTGTGTACGGTTGTGTAAAACATTTTCAACGCACAGTGTATTTGACACATTTCAACCAACTATAGATGTAGGGATTATGTTTGAATTCATCTTGATGTTGATTTCTTTCTAGCCGTGCAGACGCACAGATTTATCTGTTGCATACCCAGTGCACGTGTGCAGAATTTAATCAGTCTTAGCCTGCAATATGAGGACCGTGTTAGCGTTTGCTGTGCAGTGCATCATGTTGGCTCTCACTAAAGCTCACAGGGGATAAACCTTGCCTCCGATAGACATGTTTGGTAGTTTATTAAACCCTTGAGCTAATGTAGTCCTGCTGCTATTGCTCATGATGTTACCTCTCTGTCTTCACAGTCCTGAAGTCTAAAGGTGCTCACCTTGGGAATACTACACGTGCACTCGCACTGACAGCTATTGCAGGGAAGCAGGAGTGCCTGGCCTTTGAGTCCAACCACAAAAAGATGTGTATTATCCATTTTTGTGCTTAATTTTCTTTATCCAAGGGCAGCACTGAGGCGTGCAAAAGAGGAAGACAGCTGCAGTCAAATAAGTCCTTTGAAGAAATACATCAAAAGAACAAATCATCTCGCCATGTGAAAGATGACAAAAGCGTAGGGTGGGACACTGGGTTTGGAGGTCATCTGCTGAGGTTCAGCTTCATTTTTTTTATCTGAAATTTTTTTTTGTATTAATGCAAGGATCAGAGAGAAACATGAATACTTGGGAATTCTAGCACACAGCTTTCTCCAGGCTTTGTAAAATTCAAGAATTTAGTCTTGTATTGGGCTAAACTACTATGAATACTTAGAAATTCTAGCACACAGCTTTCTCCAGGCTTTGTAAAATTCAAGAATTTAGTCTTGTATTGGGCTAAACTATCCAACATACATTCTGAAAGCGTAGCCCTATACATTTCTGACGATCTCGAATTATGTCTTTAAAATGAATGCTGCGGGGCGGTATGATGCAGTTTCTTTTCGTGATTACCAGTTGACTGCTTTCCTTCGTAAAGACAGCTTTCCTGCTGTTACTAGTTTGTCCAGTTAGCTTGCCGTGTACACTGTTGCTTGGGATTAGGGGAGTGGGTGAGTGCTGGACAATTGGTGCTTTTGACAACACTATTGGTTGGGTTTAGGGAAGAAGGATGGTGAGTCAATCGGTCGGTCTGTCAATCAGTCAGTGTGTCAGTCAGTCAGTCAGTCAGTCAGTCAGTCAGTCAGTCAGTTAGTCAGGCCTCTGGTGAATTTACGTGAAAAGAGCAGGTGCGAATGGCACTTATGAGAGAATTTTGAGATCTGAAGAAGTGTACACAGCTGCCTGAGATATGCCTGTATATATAGCGAGCAAATGGGGCAAATCTGGAAATGTAATAGTGTAAACATTAAGATGTAAACATTGGGCTGTTATATGTTAACATTTTGTCCATCCTCTTCTGTAAAAAGCTTCGTATAAATGTACAATGCTATTAATTTCCCCTATGTTATTCTATGCGAATGTACCTTAGACATATTTGTTTTGCTCCCATGTATTTTGTAGCTTATTGCATTGCAAGACCCACAAAGACCATAGCAAAAAAAAATCTTGTTCCAATGTGTTGTTGTCAGAATAGCTGCTGAAATATGCAGTCAATGATAAAAATGATGATTCAAGCAGCATTACAACCCAAATAAAATATTAGACAAATATTAACAAAGAATCACAGTTGAAGAAACAAAAGCAATCTGACTGTTCAAATGTATTCAATCACTTGAGCATTTACTCTACAAAAGCACTCTGTATTATCAAATAGGACTTTAAATTTCTTTGAAAATTATTGAAATTGCAGTGGTGGACCCTAACTCTGTATTTTTATTTCATTATTGTAACTTAACTATATATTTTTAGTGTCTGTACCTTATCTGATTAATTTTAATTTAATAAACGTTTACTTCACGACATTCTAAAACTAATTATTGTACTTTTTAATTCACTACATTTCTTGAATGAAGCTGGGTAAAAAGTTATTTTTAAGAGGAGAAATCTTCACCTGGTCAGAAACTAAATTTTGCGGCAGTGTTTGATTTTTGAACAAGCTGAATTTTAACATATTAAATCCATTCACACATTGCACCGGACAATGAATTAGTGACTTGGACTGACATCTGCTCTCTAGCCAACAAATCTCTGATTCAAATGATCCATTCAGACTAAATAAATAGTAAAAAGGTATCTTCTTTCACTCTAGTGCCACATATATGTACTTCATCAACCATTGTAAAAGTGTGTATTTAAAATCCGTAATTATATGTGTATCTAGTGTCGTCAACTTGTGATCAGATTGCCAAAGATACATCTTAACACCAGGTGCATTATTAACAAATAACATTGGCACTGGATGAATTGTTTGCAACACTGTGTTCTTTGTTTAAATTAGAAGTACATCACATTTGAAAGCCAAGAAAATTATGACATTGTTCTTTACAACATTATTGACACTAAAAGTGATCAAAATGCTGCTAATTGAACTACATTCTTTAAACAACAGAAGAGTTGAGAGCAGCACTACCCACAGCCCCACTCAAGCCTCCTTAACGCATACAGATGCTCATACATACGCATACATCTTCAGTCACGCTGGATAGGGCGCCCGGGGCTCACAGAGAGGGGAGGGTTGTGCCGAGCCGATCCCGTCAGGATCACATAGCGGCCGCTGACAGCTCCCTGCACGCATTACGCATTAATACATCCAGCACTAACACATTATCACAGCACTGTCAGAAAGGCGGATCAGTGGAAGCTTCTCTCCACTTTCTCTCACTCTGTTTATTCCTCCCCCCTTATTAGTTAGTTGTCTAACTCGTATTTTTCATACTTTTCCATTGTCCTAACCGCTTCAGAGCTGAAGTAGAACACTTAATTGGGTGTGAGAGACATTTCCAGTTTATCAGGTTACTACATACTCCCTCTTTTTTCTCTTAGGATACTGTATTTTCTTCCCTGAAAATGAGCACTAAAGCATAAGGAGAAACAGCTCATCTCTGTGGTGACCTCAGTGGATCGTATCCACTCAGCTTGCGACGCTGGTCACATCCTAACAGGCAATTTGCCTGCTTGTCTCAGCCCTGAGAGGGCGGTTTATCTGTGCTAACGCAGCGGAGAGCCGCGTACGCACCTTACACCGGACGGCCTTTTGCATTTTAATCAGCTCATCCCTTTTCTTATTGCTCATCAACTCTCGGCGACAATAGGTGGAAATGCTCCGACTGTTATTTAATGGGTTCGCAGAGGCAATTCTGGGTACTGTCACAAAACAAACAGAGCGCCACTGAGAAGGAAGCTGTTTATGCGGATCGTCGGACGTCTGAATGCGTATTTCCTGACAGACACATCAGAACTGATTTAAAGCACCGCTTTGCATCAGACTGATGAAATCAAGCGTCTTGGAGTCAGGCTTTTGGGGATGAGGCCAATCTGTTGAAGTAGAAGTAATGAGTCAGAGCTCAGCTGCCATTAGTTTTGACTGAGGATGTAGAGAGTCCCGAAATGCGTCAGTCTATCTCAAAGGCCATCATAGGCTGAACAGACTTGTTTATCATTGCAAAAATACACCGCATAGGCGAAAGTGAGGTCACAACTTGCAACATGTTAGGGATGAATCATTTGGCATGAATGAATGAATAAGACTGTAATGTGATTGTCCTCTTCGGGCATCTTGTTGACTATTAGTACTTGCAACTATTTCAGCTAGCAGTCATTGGGGTATAAGTTGTTTTCAATCACGTGGTTCTGGTGAAGTGTGAAAATCAGATGGAGGGCAGGAAACACTTATTGGGAGACATAGAGGAAAGTCCATGGCTGTTTCTTAATTCCAAGAATGCAAAGAACGGACTTGCGTTCTTGTGGAGACCGGTCTTGCCAAATTACCTTGGAAGACTGAACTTGGGAGACCATATACCTCTGTTGTCATCATGTGATTCCTTTGTTCAGTTTTCCTGCCTGTTGTTAGTCTCATGAGTTTCACCTGTGTCTCTCCCCTGTTTGTAATTAGTCCTATTATGTGCTGTGTATTTAAGTCCCTGTGTTTACTTTGTTCAATGTCCGGTTTTACACGTCATTGTATGTTGTCTTCGCCCCGTGATTCCTGTGTGTGGATGTTCCAGTGTTTTCAGTGAGTGTTATGTAAATAAATACATGTTTTGATAATTCCTGCGATACAGTGCGTCTCTTTATAGAGGATAATCGTGACAGAATTGAATAAATCTTTATCAAATGCTGGCTTTTCTTCCATTTCTCAGCCAGTTTCTCAAACTTTCACCCTTTGAGTAAAAACTTTTGGAAATCTTTAGAAGCTGTTCGGCTCTTATTTTGGCTGATTTAAACATTTAAAAAACATAAAACAGAAGTGTTTTAAAGTTCTGATAGCGATTCCTATGGAGAAGAATCACTTCCTGCCAACCATCTGAATTTCAGTGACGTCATGTGAAATCGACCTATAAGTACGCTCTCATATTTACTTCAGCATCACTACAAAGTGTATAACACGACCTGTGTGTGGATGCTGTCTGCAGCGTCGAGGGTGTGTTCACACTTCCCCCACACAAATGTTAACAATGAGTTTTTTTGGAAGCACGACTGGTTTGTTAGTTAGCAAACCCGGGATGATGAAGTGCGAGGTTCAGACGTGCAAAGACGAGGGAGGCAACAGTCATCTTTTTTTAGCGAGGAAGTGTAGGAAAAGAGAATGAACACTTTGATCACACAACACACGAAAGCGCCACTGATCTCATCCTTACTATGCCGCTTGCCAGGTTTATCATGTGTGTGAGTGGGTTTTTGTGTGTGTGTGTCACTCTGCAAAACTGGAGCGTGGTCCTTAGAGAGAGGCAGAAACCTTTAATTAAACAAGTGGGTTCTCTTAGTGGATTTACACAAAGTAAAACACACAAACGATAGCAGAGACTGTAGGCTGATATGACGCATGGCAGAGGTGAAAACAGGGACGAAGATAGTGGGAATGAATTGGAGCTGACGGCGTGTGTGGGGACAGTCGGAAATGAAAGTAGCCCCTGCTGAAGTGACACGGTCCATTCGCTCTTCAGCATCTCCGTGTTTGTCAGGGCCTCATGAATATTTATCATCTAAATAATAACGATAATAGTCGAATGGTTCCTCGGAGGATCAGAAATAGAAATGGATTCATTTCAGTTAAATCGCCCTGGTGTATTGCAAATTAAAACTTCCACCTTTCTCATTTAGGCAGAATTAAAGGATTAGTTGATCATTTACTCGCCCTTGTGTCGTTCAGAACTTGTGTGGCTCTTTTCTTTTTTTGTAGCAGAATAAAACTGGAGACCTTTTGAATAGTATTCTGATCAGAATACTTTTCTGTTCAGTTTCAAGGAATGGCAATGTAAGCTTCAAACAGGACACAAAAGAAATGATAAAACATAAATTTAAACTAGTCCATACCTTGTGTGCTATATTTAAAGTTTCATTCGATAGCATTTTGATTGACCAAAATCTGATAGATGTCATAGTGGTAACGTCCACACAACAACAAGGTGTAGCATGATTAGACGTTTATATTTGTTTGATTTTTGGTTGATTTTAGGTTGGATTTTGAACATTGGCGTCGGCCAAACGTTGGGTTCTGATGTCAAACCGATTTTTATTTCCAAACAAAATCCAGCGTCCCCACAATGTTGGGGTACAACATCAATATGACATCAACTGCAGTGGTTGTGATTTGTAGGCAGGGGTTATGTTAATTGTGAATCAGCATGCATGTGCTTTTTATGAATGATTGAAATTCATTAACGTACATGTGAGGTGAGCTTTTGGGAAGGTCTCTGTACAATACGGATGTGACAACAGAGGTGAGGATCCAATTGCAAAGATTTTATTATACAAGGAATGGTCAGGCAGGCAAGGATCGATTACAAGAGCAAACAGTATAACTATCCGAAAGTTAAAACAGGCAGAGAGGTCGGTCCAGGCGGCTAGCATCAAAAAACAATATACAAGGCAAAGAATTAAACAAGGCAATATAAGGCAAGGATAAATTCTTTGTAATGTGTACAGGTAACAACAAGACTCAGCAATGTCTTTCTGTGTGTGTAAGGGCTGTATAAATAGTAATTTTAATCAGTGCTTAAACAGCTTAAGCTGTGTGAGTTTGTGAGTTTGTCAGGATCAGGAACTGATGTGTGTGGTGCATGCTTGGATTTGTAGTCTTCAGTCACTAGATTGCTGACAGTCTTTTTCACTCACAAATTACAAGAATTCAAATTTATTTCAATAATTACAAAAGTTTCATGAAAGAAGCATTTATTTTATTTTATTTTATCTTATTTAATTTTATTTAATTTTATTAATTTAAATTTAAATTACAATTTTTTATTTTATTTTATTTTATTTTGACCCATATGTTATTAGCACAGATTCACTTGTAAAGAGTAAAAAGTTTGATTTGTGCATCTTTTGTATTCTGTACATTTCACACTAGTCATGCCTCATGACACAGCCTCATCATATTGCTTCATTAGACTTATAAAAAATGCAGGATCACTTTTAAAATACTTTTATGCAGCTTTTTATCACTTTGAAACTTTTCAGTCCCAATCCTCATTCACTTCAATTACTTGAAAAAGAGTGACCTGAATTTTATATCCTCTTTGTGTTTCATAGACATCATACGACTTTAGAACAACTTGGGCAAACGATGACGGAAATTTCATTTTTTGCGTAAATCATTTATTCAACATCAATTCCTGAGTGACAGAATGTTTAATAAGAAATAGACAAAGTCGTTTGTTCAAAAAACACAGCTTTCTTATTTTCATAAGGAAAAAAGCTGATTAGGTCCCTCCAGCGTAAGGATGGGAACGCTGAGGCATAGCAATTGAGGATGTTTTGTGAATGCAAAGCTTGCTTGAAATGGTCCGTGGTGAATTAGAGTGACTTGTTTGTACACCCACCCAGCTGTGACCGAATATTCAAGTCTAGGGCACTGAGCTGTTCTTCAACCCGGGTTAAGCCACTTCACTCTGCCATCTGTATCGACACGGGGCCCCGTCTGATCTTTGTGGAGCTGCTGAAAGACTGTGCCTCATCTTAACCCAATTTTACATCAGTAATAGGGTTTGTGTTGGGAGCTCACCCTTGAACTCACACCTTAAACAGATCTTATATTGTGAACAAGACTAGCGGCTAGCCAATTATCCAAACACCACCAACAGTACATCATGTAATTAGCGTTGCTTGCTAACTCTCGACATTAAATATTAAGCTTTGGCACGTAACTCATCCTGAACCGTGTTTGTGCTGGATGCATGAGTAGGTACAAGCTATAAAACGTAAGGATGATGGAGTGTTGTGGCCAAGGCCACCGAGTAGTCACCCAGAACACATTAGGAAGATGCTAACATGCTAACTAGTTTATGCATAACAAATAGATTTACAGAATGAAATGAATAAAAGTAAGACTGTACACCTAATTAAATTTTGTTATGAACTTGAAAATTTTAATATAAATAATAATGAATGTGAAGTTTTGTTTGCTATTTTCAGTGTCTGCTATCTCATTAAATGTAGGCATGAGCTTTATCTTCTGAGAAATTCTCAGAGTCACTTCATGAGCATTTTACAGTTTTTTGAGGAAGAAATGATCATCATATCAAGTACACAGAAACTCTAGAATGTTTATGACAACTCGTAAAAGTTGTTTGGCTTAATTTGATGAAATGAATATGACTTTAAGGGAAAAAAATGCCAAATTTTTCTTCACTGTTTTTATTCTGAACAGGAAAAAACTGAACTAGGGACAAAAACAAAGCAGTTGTATAAGCTGTGAAATTGTATAAATGTAATTGCAATTGTAAAATTATTTTAAATAATTAAATCCTAATTAAATTAATTAATTAATTATTTAATTTTTTAATTTATGTTCTGATTGCTAAAGTTACTTATAAACCATAATGAATCAAAGTAAGACTGTACACCTAATTAAATTGTGTTATGGACACAAACATAAAAATATGAATATTAATGAATGTGCAGTTTTGTTTGCTATTTTCAGTGTTTGCTATCTCATTACAGTATATGTGGACATGAGCTTTACTGTATCTCCTGAGCAGCTTTTTAAGCATTTTTACAATTTTTGAGGAAGAAGTTATTACGATATCAAGGACACAGAAACTCTAGAATGTTTATGAAAACTTTTGGCTTAACTTAATTAAATGATTAATTATAATAATAAGAAAAAATTATAATAATAATAAAATTGCAATTGTAAATTTATTTAAAATAATTAGATCTAAATTAATAGAATAAAATAATAAAGTCATAATAATAATAATAATTTAAGGGACCTTAAAGGGAATAAATGTAAAAACACTTTTATTCTTAACAGAAAAAAAACTGAATTAGGAACAATAAAGCAATGTGTATAATGCAATAGAAATGTGATGGCAATTGTAAAATTATTTCAAATAATTATAAATTAATAATTTAATTTATTATTCATAGATTATGGTTAGAAGGGTTCAATTTAAACCATAAAAGCTTAAGTTAAAAATGGAATATAAAATATAAAATACAAGATAAATGATATGAAGTATAATATTAATAATAAAAGTAATAATTACTATAATAATAATAATATAGAATTTAGGAAAAATAAATCATATTTCACAGGGCCCTAAACCTTACAAAACCTTCGATTATGACATCAATTCAATGCAACATTTTCCTCATTTTCTCTCTTTTTTCAATTTTCAGCCCTCAAGGACCCGTGCAGTGAGGTAACCTGTAGCTTTGGCAGCACCTGCATCCAGTCATCGGATGGTCTGTCCGCCAAGTGTATGTGTCCTCTGAGCTGTGAAAACGTCCCCAAGCATGTGGTGTGTGGCAGTGACGGCCTGGACTACCAAAGCGAATGTGAACTCAACATGAAGGCCTGCGCCACTCAGAAGAACATCCGTGTGCATCACCAGGGCCGCTGCGGTGAGTCTGTGGAGCAGTTATGCTCTCATTAGCACTGCAGTTAATATCATTATCACATCTGCTTCAATTACCAGTCATAGCAGTTATGAGTGCAGGTCATTTTGGCTGCTTTTAGTTTGCAGTGGTCATTGTTGTTTTTCAAACGCAAAGGGTGACCATATAATAATAAATATAATAATAAAGCACAAAGTTATATTAGTGCTGTCAGTTTAAAACCAGCTTGATTTCCATAGCCCTTTAGACAATACAGAATGTTAAAGCATTTTGGTAGTAGGCAACTTAGGAATGAATATTTCATTCATTCATTCATTCATTCATTTTATTTTCCTTCGACTTAGTTCCTTATTTATCAGGGGTTGCCACAGTGAAATGAACCACCAACTATTCCAACAAATGTTTTATGCAATGAATGCCCTTCCAGCCACAACCCAGTACCGGGAAACACCCATACACTCTTGCTTTCACACATGCACTATGGTAAATTTTGTTAATTCATTGCAAATCCCTGCTAACCACTGATCTACCGTGCCGCCCAGAAAGAGTATTTATTCAATATAATATATGTTATTATTTGATTATGTAATTAATTACATAATATGAAAGTATTGATAATTGTGTGAGTAAATGTAATTCAAGTAAATATAATTTTATTAACAATAAAACTTATAAAAGTTGAACCCAGAAAAACAAAGAGCTACAAGGATTTTTATATAAATTGTAAAAATTATGACATTATAAATGAAATGGGTCACACTTTATTTTAATGTACAATTTACACTATTAACAAACCATTACCTAAGAGTATTAGCTTAATAAACAATTAATTATCTGATTATTATAAATAGTTAGTAAGATAGTAGTTAGGTTTAGGTATTTTCTTAGGATTAGGGATGAAAAAAAGATCATATTTCATAAACACTAATAAACAGTTAATAACTTAATAATAGGCAGGTAATACACCAGTAGTAAATGATTTGAATCGTTACTGAAACTGCGGTGTTACCATTAAATATTATAAACATTCACTTTTGATCAATTTAGTGGTAGTTAATTTATTTAAAACTCCCCCCACAAATAAATACATAAATAAATATATAAATAAATATATACATACATTGATAATATGTGTATAATATAACACAAGAATGAATAGCAATTTTAAATACATTCAAATATAAAACTGGTTTAAATTATGTATATATATTTTTTAATTGTAAGACATTAAACAGTAGCTATGTTTCGATCCACCTATTTTTCTGTGCATTTTAGACATGCTCATAAAAAAACGGTTGATGGAAACGCCAAGCACATATATCTTGAAAATTTGCATAAATAATGTATACGCATAACTGAGTAGGATAAACCTTTTATTCGATAAGAAAAGATGCGCATAAACTATGATGGAAACACTTTTACCGCACAAATTCCGGTATATGTGCTTCAAAATAAGTGATTTTGTTATGAGAGATCATGTGATAAAGTGTGTGTAATGGACAAATCAGCAGGCATGCTGCTGTACATTGTAAAGCATCTGAAATGTTGATTTTGGTCATTTTAAAATGCCTTAAATGATTCAGTATTAGTGTTGTCATATTATTAATTACCTCTAGAGCTGTCAAGAGCATCATGTCACAATTTGTCTTCTGAGGTGCAAGTAATTTATTAAATGAAGAAAAGATTCAAGTAGCCTCTTCTACTGCAGCAAATTCCATTTTTGCTGTTGATATTTGACGCCAGTTTATCAGGAAGTGACGATTTTGTTTTCTTTGACTTGTTGGATGAAAACGTTGCTTTATTTGTTTGTCTTTTATGCAATATTGCAGTTTTGTGTGCATATTCATTAGCATTTTTTTGATGGAAACATAATTAGTGAAACTTGCGAGCAGTAGTGTATATGAATTATTTGTATTCACATTTTTTTAAAGATTTATAAAAACACCCCTTGTTTACGAGACTTTGCTGTTACGGTATTGCATGTTAACACTTGTTGTCTTGTCATAGTCTTTGAGAGAAATCCTCTGATTATGTAACACATTACATGTATTTCATCATCCCCGGTGAGACTTTCGATTCTGCATGCTTGTTAAAGGGCATTACAGAGGAATTCTGAGTTGAAAAATTCAACTGATCAATTATTCCGCTGAAGGCTCCCGCCACGTCACACCTCGCCATGCTAACTGTCTGGACTTTTGAGCTCTTCTTCTTTGATTTAATCCTGGCTGTTTCATGTTGGTGGGGGAGTTTGAATCATGGGGACAGAGTGGCGTTCATGAAAAGCCCCCTTCCCACCCTGCTATGTCTAATGACATTTCCCTTCCACGCTGCCTGACAAGCTGTCAGTGTCTTTTTTTTAGCTTATTCCACCCCGCTCTGACATTTCAGACTTTTATTTTGATCTCTTTTATTCATCTGTTCTGCATGATGAAGCCTGGACACATTCACATTTTTTAAGTCAATAAAGTGGACTGGCATGTTAAAAAACGTTTTAGTAGGTCATGTCCTGCTTTAGGTCTCTCTATATCTTTCACTATGAGTTATTGTGGTTTTCAGAAATCTGTTCTTTTCTTTTTCCTTAATAAAGATCTGACACTCCTATTTAACCTTGGCATTTTTTTTTTTAATTGCACATGATCCTATTATGTTGTTAAATGGAGCTTATTAAGCACTTTGATTGTCAGCGGTTCCCCCTAAAATGGTAAAAATCTACCCATTCAATCAATCATAAACAGTGTCTCAAAACTGGCTGATTGAGTTTTCTATTCAAATAGAAACACTGATCTACTGTTGTACAAATATGCTGTTTGTTTCCGCAGACATTTTGAAGGGTTTATGAGAACTGTGTGTGTTTTGACATTGTTTTGTGTGTATTGCATGCAAGACAGCAAAGAGAACTTCAGTATACTACACAATAGGGCTGCACAATATTCAAAGAAATGTGCATTGCATTATTTACGAATTTTCTGTGATTTATATTGCAATATTTATCAAGATAATCAACAAATTTCAAGCAAAGACAAATAAAATAGAGCAAATATACAAATGATACAAAAAATATTCAAATGTACAGTAAACCTGTTTATTTTTTATTGCGTAAATAATTAAATGCAATTAATCTCTGTTAAAGCTACAAATGTAACATTTCCTTGTGCCCAAATGCTTTAAACTTGCTTGAAATGTTTACGCTGGCCTCAAAAACCCAATTGATAAGCTTTCATTTTATTATATTTAAAGGGTCAGTTGGCATTTCTGTGTGGAGGTTGCATGTTATCACCATGTTCGCGAGGGTTTCCTCTGGGCACTTTGCTTTCGCCCACAGTCCAAAGACATGGGGTACAGGTGAATTGGGTAGGCTTAATTGTCCTTGAGTGTTAAATGAGTGTGTGTGGATGTTTCCCAGTAATGGGTTGCGGCTGGAAGGACTTCTGCTGCGTAAAACATGTGCTGGGTAAGTTGCCGGTTCATTCCTTTGTGGAGACCACTGATAAAGCTGAAAAGAAAATAAATGAATGAGTAAATGAAATTGCGTAGGATATATTTTTCCTTCATTGGCAATGCAATTGTTTCCTATGCACAAACCTATTGCAAGAAAAGTTTGAAAGGCTTATTCTCAAAAAGCACTGGGGCAAGAAAAATAAACATAATTAAAAGTTTTTTTATTCTTTTTTTATTCTTTTTTATGCTTTTTAAGTGGCTTATGGGTCTTTTTTTACTAAGCAACAAAACGAAAGTACCAGTTAAGATGATTTCATCGCTCTATTTTTCATGGACTTTCTGAGAAAAAGGCTTGTGACATTGTGGTGTTTCCTGCGGCTGACAGACTCAGAGGGAAGTCACCTCTTGTAAATGATGGCTCTCTGGGCGGCCGGGTTGGATGAATGCCTTGGGTCCCTGAGGACGTGTGGAGTATGTTTCTCTGCGGCTCTGGGGAGACTGGCTTTCCATTTAACCCCCTTGAGAGAACAAAGTACCAAAGAGGACAGACAGCTACTCTGAATCTAACTTAGAGACACCGTTCTTGTGGTTACTGACTCTCAGATTCAGTTCATGCACAAAAACAGCCAACACATATTACTTTTATCACTTACTTTGACTTTTGGCTAGGACCAATGGTCTCAAACTCAATTCCTGGAGGGCCACAACTCTGCACAGTTTAGCTCCAACCACCTCCAGTTCACACTTGCTTAATATTATCTAGTTGTCTACCTTGATTAGTTGGATCAGCTGTGTTTGATTAGGGTTGGAGCAAAACTGTGCAAAGCTGCAGCCCTTGAGGAATCGAGTTTGAGACATATGGTTTATACAATAGTTTTAGTTATGACATGCTTTAATAAAGTTTGAATTGATTTTTTTATTTGTAATGTTTCTCGTTTTCTTAAAAAAAAAAAAATCTTAATGTCATTAAAACCATTAATTAAAATAAAAATGGTGATAATTTTTAGTTAGGTTTTTAAAGTAAATGTCTAAGCCTCTTTTGAACAAGATATACACTACCGGTCAGAAGTTTGGGGTCAGTTTTTTTTTCCTTTTTTTATCTGTTTATCAAGGCAGCATTTATTAAAAGTAAAAAAGTTGTTAAATTGTTAAATATTTCTTAAAATTTTTATAATTAGTTTCTTATTGTATGTAGTTTAAAATTATATTATTACTCCAGCCATTATTGCTTTTATTACAATTACCATTAATAATATTAATATTAATATTAATAACAATCAATATTAGAGTGATTTCTGAAGGATCATGTGACTCTGAAGTAATGAAGCTGAAAATTAATCATTAAAAACACTGGAATAAATTATTAAATTAAATCATAGACTACTTTTGAACAGTTATTTTATAGTGCAATAACATTTCACCATTTAACAATTTGTTCTGTATTTTTGATTAAATAAATGCAGCTTTGATGAGTAGGATAAGCTTACTTTAGAATAATTAAAACTCCTACTGACCCCAAATTTTTGACCGGTAGTGTAAATTCAACAAAAAAAGAATAAAAAAAATGAAAATAATAATAATAAATATTACTTCAGTTTTTCTTTGTTTTTGCAGGAAAGCATGGTCAAACAATAGGGGTCTGAGAATTAAAGTAATTAATATATTTAATATTTGTTAATCTTTAAATAAAGAAGTTTATTTTAGATATTTTTTTTTTTATTTTGTCTTGTTTTCCCAAAAAACATCTAAAACAATCTTAAGAGTTTTTTTTTCATGTAAATGTTTTAACAGCGCAAAAAAAAAAAAAAAATTCCCCTACACTGAAAAAAAAATTATTCAAAGATAATTACTTGGATTTACTACATTTCTTATATTAAGTGGTTGTACACAATTTATTTGGGCTGAATTTAAACTCACAAAATATGTTGAACATTACGAATTGTATTTATTTGTTTAAATTCCAAAAATATAAATTGTTTGCAACAATTTCGCAGTCATTATTTTTTTCAGTGTACATATATTTCTGGAGATAGCAAATTATGTAGCCAGAAGTACGTATGGCTGCATTGCGTTTTTAAAACAAATTCTACTACACGGTATGATGCCATTCCTTTTTCTGCTTACCTGCTGACACATTATCTTCGTATGGGCGACTGTCCCGCTGTTACCAGTTTGTCTAGTAGCTTGCCATGTACTTCAGTGGACTTGAGGCGCAGAGAGGTGTTGACTACAATAACGGTTTTCGAGTCCAGCGAAAAACGGTTCCAGAAAGCGAGTAAAACAAAAACAGAAGCCAAAAAGTAAAATAAACTAGTAAAAAACAGAGTGAGCATGTGGTAAAATCTGAAATTGTGATAAAAATCAGGTGAAGGCTTTTTATTTTTTGTATTGCCTTTTAAAATACTGTCAGTTGAGTTTAGGAAAGTGGTTGGGCGGGTCAGTCGGTGCTTTTGAAAACACTATTGGTTGGGCTTAGTGTAGGAGGAGGGTGGGTCAGTCAATTGGACCAGACATCTAAAAAATCTTTAAAAATAAATAATTCTGGTTGCTTTTATTATTGCCTAGATGCTTTTTTTCTTCCCCAGAAATGTGATATCATTAGACAAAAAAAGAGTATAAATTGTATTTATTTATTTATTTATTTATTTGTCGAGACATTTTGTTCTCCTCTGCAGCAAATAAAGGAACAACAAAAACCCACAATCCATCGTACAGCAGGACACAGACCACTGTTATTTCAAAGCGCACTCAGACACATTTTTGGCTAGCTCTGTATACACATTGATCCCTGTAAATCGCAGCTACAGCTACTGTTCCTCCCCAACACATGCATTAAGGTCTTGGCCAGCAACTGTCAGGCCCACAGATACAGGAGCTAGACTAATGGAGCGGCCTCAAACACACACTCCCTGCTGGAGCGAGACTCAGTGTTTCTGGCTAATTACAGCCACCCCTGCATGGCACT